>NW_027187280.1:5460073-5483592 GCF_028583685.1 Petaurus breviceps papuanus | reverse complement strand
TGTGTGTGTGTGTGTGTGTGTGTGTGTGTGTGTGTGTGTGTGTGTGTACTTGGAGGGCATGATCTAAGGTAGGCAGAAGACAGGAAGAACTCAGCTTTCCTCTCCATAGCTTCTAGACTGACCTGAATCTGAAGATTGTGTTAGAAGAGACTCAGTGCAAGCTGGATCCAAGTCCTGGACTGACTCTGTGAACTGTGATTTCATTAAGCTTAATCAGTCACACTCTAAACAACTTCATGAACTTGAACTGTTGAGAGAGAAGGCAACAAGATCAAGGGAGAGATGTCTACATGCTTGGATAACAGCAGGAAGAACCCAGCAAAACTCAAAGGATTGAAGATGCTGGAGTAGACAGGTGGGCCTGATGTTAAGGATCCTCAGTATTAATCCCAGCACTGACACTTGACAGTTGTGAGATCTTGGGCAAGTCCTGAGCCTCAGTTTCTTCACCTGTAAAATGGGACTATATTGACATTATTTGCCACGAGATATTGCTTTGAGTGTGGCAGAAGGGTGAAGTCGGAGAGTGAAACTTGGAGTTATGGTACCTGGATTTTGAGTCCTGGCTTTGCAAGGCATATCACCACACTCTGGACCTCAATTTGCTTATCTGTAAAATGGGTTGGATTAGATGGCCTCTGAGGTCCCTTCTAACTCTAGCTCTGTAATCTATGATCCTAAGGGGTTTTGTAAATCTTAACGTCATGAAAATACTAGTTCTCATTGTTCATTATTCTTTGCCTCTATTCCTTTGCTATCACTTACTTAAGCCAATTACTCAAGTACCTTGGGGACCCAGGCCATCTATGTAGACATTCATGGACTCTGCTAGTGTTCTGAGTACACAATGACTTATTGAGAGGGAATTCTCTCCACTCTTTAGTTCTAGGTTTCAGAAAGAGACAGTCCTACAGTGGTGGACCTTGATCTGTTCTCTCTCTCTCTCTTTTTTTTTTTTAAGAGGGGGGAGGCAGGGCAGTTGGGGTTAAGGGACTTGCTCAAGGTCACACGGCTAGTAAGTGTTAAGGGTCTGAGGCTGGATTTGAACTCAGGTCCTCCTGATTCCAGGCCGGTGCTCTATTCACTGCACCACCTAGCCACCCCCTTTACCTGTTCTCTTGTCTATTTTCACCATACGTTAGAGGGTCCTTGTTCAACCTGGCCACTTTATCCCAACCTTTCTGGACAATCCCTGAAGTTTTCTTCCTTCCCGTGTATTTGTCTTGTCTCCTCAACTCTACAGAAAACTCTCAGAAGGCAGGTTCTAACTCCAAGATCTTATGTTCTTACAGTTCCATTCTATACTTCTTTCTATTATCTGAGGGTTGGACACATTGAAGATACAATAAAAGCCTGTTGATTTGGTTTCATATGAATAATCCCATGGGAAATTGCTGCAGCTCAGATCCAGCTGAGTTGCCTTTTTGACCATCTCCCCTGGTTTTTCTTTTTACAGATTGTTTTGGGGCTCTCAGGCTGGATTTGTTTGATTGACAAGGTGAAAGGACAGAATGACTCTCTCTCCTCCCCTCTTTCCTCTCCTTCCCTGTACAGGCACAGAGTCTCCTTCTAGATGGATAAAGTGGGGGAGGGGGACCCAGACATCAGTTGTCAGCTTACTTTACAATTTGGAAATTGTTTTTCTCTTTCAACTACACCATTATATTTTTTTTTGGGGGGGGGTCCTCAATAATACTACTATTTTTCCAGGAAGCTAGGTTCAAAAATCTGGAGGCTTCTTTGATCCCTTCCTATGGATGGGAGAGGATGGGAAGGGTTGATATAGAATTGAACGAAGTGGGATGGGCTAGAATCGAATAAAGTATAATCAGTTGAGATGGAATGGAATTGAATGAAGTAGAATGGGATGGGATGGGATGGAATGAAATAGAAAGTGAAGGGAAGAAAGAGAATATGATGGCATATAATTAGATATGGTAGGCTAGGACAGGATAAGAAGTTAGGATGAGATAGGCTGGGACTGGGTATCGTGGAATAGGAAAGGCTAATAGAAAATAAGATGAAATGAAATTGGACAAGATGCTGTGGGATGGAAGGAAGTGCACATGGAGTGGTCTGGGAAGGAACGGTTTAGGATGGGATAAAAAAGGGTGATGTGATGCGGTGGAATGAAAAAGGATGGGGTTAATTAGCAGGAGGAGGAACTACCTTCCCCCCCCCTCCCCATTAGGCCTACCTTTGGGTCCTTCTTCCTTTCCTCCCCAACCCATTTCCTACTCCTAGGGCTGCCTTGGGATCTAAAACTCAGGCTCAAGGTTTTTTGCCCCAATGTCCCAGAACATTAATAACCCCCCAGGGCCAAACTACAGATAGGAAACACTGAGTGAGAAGACTCACAGTAAAATGGGCATTGAAGGGTTAATTTGCCTTTAATTTCTCAATAATACTAATCCCTTCAAAGGGATTTAAAGAGAAAAAAATGTTTTACAAAGAAGAGGATAATTACTTTCTCCAAAGGGGGGGGGGGGGAAACAATTACATGGTGTTTATCATAGAAAGGAGTCAGTTTCTCCTTCTAGGCTTGTTGTATCATGTCCCTGAGTGCAGAGGCGGCGGCAATCGCTTAGAAGCAAAATACCTGCTTTCCCAGAAAGGAGAATGGAGAAGAAAGAGAAGGGAAAAGGTGAGGCAGGAAGAAGGAAAAGAAGGGGGAATAAAAGGAGTGGTGAAAGGAGTCTCTTTCAGCTCTAAAAATTTTAGAATTATAGTGTTCTAGGGAATAATTTAGTGTTTCCAGCCGTGTGGTCCTTATCATAAGTGTAGAAACAGTAGAGAGAGGAAAGAAAGGACCTAGGCTAGATTAGTGGGGGAAGGCTTCCTGGAGGAGGAGGGAAGAAGAAGATGAGAGAAGGAAGGAGTATAAAAGAATGAGGCAGGAGTAGGGAGGAAAGGAAGCAGGGAGAGGCATGAAGGAAGATTTGGAGGAGATTGCACAAGGAGGAGGAGGCTGGAGAATCAATCTGGACTGTTCTCTTCCCTCCTCTTCCCACCAAATATAACCTTCCAACTTTATTCCTTTGCTCAGGCTATTTCCCATTCCTGGAATACCCTACCTCACCCTCTTTGCTTGTTCGATTTCTCTCTGGCCTTTAAAATCCCGCTGAAGATTTACAACTAAGCTGCCTCCTCCATGAAGCCTTCCTTGAGACAATGTGTTGTGGAAATGAATGCTATAGTCAAGACAAAAAATCTGGGATTAATTCTCAGCATTTCTACTTCCTGTCTGTGAGACCTTGAGCAAGTCACTTAATTCTCTGGTGCTCAGAGATTGAGAGATTCCTTACACTTAGAATGAGGAGCCTTCACCAAGGGCCCTTTAAAGACCCTTCCAAAACTAAGTCTATGGACCATGAAAATCCCTTGCACGTGGCTTCACTCACCACTTTGTTCTGCACCACTTTTGTTGCACTTATCATGATATTGTGTATTATAGTTATTTGTATTTGTATCTTGTCCTCTATTAGAAGTATAAGCCTCAATAGGACAGGGATTGTGTCTTATATAAACTGTGTAAGGCACCCCTTCTTCTCTTCCCCTCCTACTCAAACCCAGAGTACTGCAGTCTTCACATAAGTGATTAATTGAAGTTTGTTGGCTGAATGACTGAAAGAAACAGAAGGTAACCTTGGCCACTGCTACTTCCTGCCAGTCACTAGGGAGCCTGGGAATATCTTGTGGGGAGGAGGGAGCTTCTGGGTCAAAGGGTCAACCCAATAACCTGAATATACCCACTCTAAGGCATTAAGGCCAGGAAAGCTACAGGCAGGAAAATTCTGGGAAAGGTTGGCATCTGGAAAGCTCAGGGCATTCTACCAATCAGCTGTTCGGTGCTTGAAAATAGTGCCAAAGGGATCAGACACAGGGCCTTGAGGCCTGGCATAGAGCCTAGGGACCAGCTGGTGCAATCTCTGCTGCCCGTTCCTCTCAGAACAGCTCTGTGAGTTACTGAGAGTCGGGGGTGGGTTGATCAGACTGGTGCTATGGAACCAGGGGAGCCATCCATCACTGAGTGGGCACTAAGTTGGTTCACATCCCTATTTCTTAGAATATCATCAGCATGGTATGGTGAAAAGAGTCTTGGATTTGGAGAGGTAAGATCTGGGTTTAAATCCTGGCTCTGCTACTCACTGGCTGTGTTATCTTGGGTAGGTCACTTCTCTGGGCCGCAGTGTCCTCATTTATGAAACAAGGTAGTCAAGCAAAAGATGGAATAATTAATGAATACATCCATTTCTCACCAGCATGGAGGAGCTGGTTGTTGGGGGTGGAGATGACAGTATCTGTAGTTCTGGGAAACGACAACTCCATTTTCTAATAGGTGATAGAAGACAGGAAAGCTAGGTAAGGTGTGAGAACAGATCCATGGATTCTGGTAGAGCAGGTCTCAAAGAAAGGATTGGTAGGATTGGGAAGCTCTCAAGAATGAAATTCTGTGATCTCAGACAATTCCAAAAGATTCATGATGGAAAATACCATCCACATCCAGAGAGAGAACTATGGAATCTGAACACAGATCAAAGCATACTGTTTTCTCTTTCTTTTTTGTTTTTGTTTTTTCTTTCTCATGGTTTCCCCCTTTTGTTCTGATTCTTCTTTCACAACATGACTAATGTGAAAATATGTTTAATATGATTGTACATGTATAGCCTGTATCAGATTGCATGTCGTCTTGGGGAGGGGAGAAGGGAGAGAGGGAAAAAATTTAGAACTCAAAATCTTATAAAAGTGGATGTTGAAAACCAAAATTAAATAAATGAATAATTTTTTTAAAATCAGTATAATTAAAAAAAAGTGTTGGGTCGGCTAGGTGGCACAGTGAGTAAGAGTGGGCCCCGGAGTCAGGGGGACCTGGGATAGGTTCTGGCCTCAGATACTTAACACCCACACAAAATAACTGGCTGTGTAATCTTGGGCAAGTTACTTAACCACAATTGCTTTAAAAAAAAAAGTGTTGTACAGAGAATAAGAGCGAGCTGAGATCTGGGTTCAAGGTAAATTTAGGTGTGGATTTATTGATTTATTGATTAAGCATGCAACTGCCTGAAGTATACACTCAAATCAGGCAGCCCGAATTGGGGTACATACAGTGCTTATAAAGGCTAAAATCACAAAAACCACAATTGAGGAGGGGAACTAGCATAAGCAATGATGCACAGAAGCCAAAAATGGCCATTGGTTAGATCTATAGCTCAGGGCTAATTTGGGAAGATGGTGCAAGGGTACAAGGGTGTCTCTTTTCCTGGAAAGGGGTCCCTCCCAGAACAGGGTGGAGGGTACAGGGTGAAGGGGTGAAGGGTCATTGGGTAATGGGCACAGGCTAGGGTCCTGTTCTGAGTACAGGGTGTGGGGACCTTGCTTGGTCAGCAGGAACAGAACAGGGTGGTCTCTTCTTAAGATAAAATTGTACCATAACCCTGGGACTGATCCTTGTACATAATGATGATATACAAAGTGCTAATTCAGGAAGTAGGGGGTTAGGGGACTACACCTTGGGCAATACCCAATACTATGCCTTAAGCTGTTTCAAGCTATTACAGGGTATAGGATAGAGATAAAGACAAAGATAAAGGGGCTTACTGGTGGACTCCAAATCAGGTGGCATGTGATTTGGGATTTTTATAACAAAAGAATAAAATTCTGAATATATGAAGGGAAACAATTTCCATGAGGAGGGAAAAGAAGAATTGTCAAAAGACAATGTGGAAGTTCAGGGAACTCATTCACCAATTTAAATTTAAAAAAGGAAAGTATGAAAGATGGAAACAAGGCTGGATAAAAGGGGATGAATGTACAAGAATGGCACAGTCTTTTAAGAAAAAGATACAGACAGCTGTGATAGTAATGGAATGTGGAGATTCCCCTGTATTGGGCTTGGTTTTCAAATTGATTGTATTAAAACCCAGAGCTTGTTAATCCCGCCTGTGGGATGGACTTTTTGATGTGAAAAGAAAGTCCTGAGCTGGGAGGAGCTGGTGACGTAGATTTGGAGAGACACTAGAGAGAGGCGGAAGATCTTTCTTTTTGGTAGCAGCACCTCGTGGAGAGAGAGAGACTAAGAGGATTGCTGGTGGCCGCTTTGAATTGCCCTGGACTTTTGAGACCTGCCCCCTGAGCTGCCAAGGACTGAGGAGACATGGCTGTTTTGCTGGTACTTTGTCTGTTTGTTTTGATGTTATTTTGCCAGATTTGTCCACTGGTGAAAGACTGTCCTGTTGAAGAAGTCCTGGAACCTGGCATTTGGTTAAGAAGCCCTGAGACTGTCCTGCAGACAGAGAGTGAATACTGTCCACTGGTGAGGGACAGTACTGTTGTTGCAGGGGTCTGGAGACTGTCCTGCAGACAGAATGAATACTGTCCACTGGTGAGGGACAGTACTGTTGTTGCAGGGGTCTGGGAGCCTTTCTGTTGGTTCAGAAGCCCTGAAGAAGGATTTTCTTGTTGTATGTTTACAGAAATCCTGGGAGAGGGCTTTGCTAATGTGTTCAGGGGTTCTAGGGCTGTTCTACAGACAGAGGATAAATTCATGAAGGGACTGGCAATGTATCTTATGGCCTTGCTAAGCCTTGTCTCTCCAGGAACTAAGATTGCTGAGAACTTGCCTCATGTCAAGATGAAGAAAAGACCTCCATTTGGGTATTAAGTGCTGTGTTTAAACTTGATGTAACTCTGGGGTAGATTCAATTGTGATCCAGGGGTGGGGAACTTTTGACCTTTTTGTGTTCTATGGTTGAGCAAATGAATGTATTTTACTTATGTTTGGAAACTAATCTCCATTTGAGAAGAGGGGCTTTGTGGTGGACTTAATTAAGGTATAGCCTAGGGATGGAGAAGTATTTAGAACAGAGACTTTGTAATTGATTGAATGATTGGAAGGTCCTGGGGTGGGGTAGTACTTGGAGATTATTTAATCATACTTAGTAAATACTGTATTTTGAATGATGTCATGTTTTGATCTTCTCTGTTCTGGGTTTGTTACTGAATAAAATAGAGAGCACCTATGCTGGTATTTCGAACCTGGGAAGTTGCCTTTGCTTGGTATTACATTACAACAGCTGAGACTTAGAATAAGTTGAGGTTGTCAAGGAAAGAAAAGGACCACTCAAAAATATCTTCTAACAATTTTGTAATTTTATTTGGGAAAATAGGATCAAAGACTGGGAGAACCAATGTTCAGAGTAGATGGGGCAATGATAAGAGATGATGGAGTGAAGGCACAGCTTGCCCCGCTTTTATTATACATACTTTCTCTGGCAAAGAAAATAATCTTTGGACTACAAAGAATAACCCAAAACAAGTAGGGGGATAGAGAATACCTGGCTGCCCTTGACTAGTTCACATTACCAGCCCCAGATGAGTCACATCCTTGGTACTGAAAGAACTGGTAGCTATGCTAATTGAATTCCAGTAAGGAATCTTTGAAATATGGTGGAAAACAGCAGAGGGGCTGTAAGACTAGAAAGGGGAAAATGTGGTCCTACTTTTCAAGAAAGTGAAGACTAATAAAGCCTGAAAAATATGGTCCAGTGACCTTGCCTTCCATCCCTGGCAAGATTCCATAATGTGTTACTCAAGGGATGATTAGGGAATATCTTGAAAAGGAAATGGTGATCATAAAGAGCCAAGATGGCTTAATTAAGAACACATCATGCCAGACTAAACTTGTTTCTTTTTCGACAAGTTTACTAAACCAGTACAACAGGGGAATGCTGTAGACAGTTTATCTAGACTTTATTTCATTCAATTAAAAATACATTTTTTTGATGCCTTTTGTTTTAACGATACAGTCATCTCTGGAAATCCCCTCACCCTTTCCAGACTGAGCCCCACACTCTTGCTACAAAGAAAAACAATTAAACAGAAAATTCTATACAGTAATGGTTGAGATGGTAGTGACGGTGTCTTACAATTTTTACAACATTCCCCTTTTTGCCATTATCAGGGGGGAGGTATACTTCATTCACTGAGGCATAGTTTTTCATTTGATCAGAGTTGGACTTTCTTTTAGTGATTTTTTTTTAATTGCATTAAATTCTCATCAAGGAAGTACACTCTGCTTAGGGGTGTATTGGTAAATATAACAACCAATTTTTTAAAAGTGCACATGATACATTTTTCAATTTAATCGACATTATTAACATTTTCTCCATCACTTTCTTAAGACCAGACAAGCAGCAAAACAATAAAATAAGAGCCCCGAGTATAGCGTTTGCAGATTTCTGAGGTGCAAATGTTCACACTGAAAATTCAATAATCTGGGTGGTTAGGTGGTGCAGTGAGTAAAGTGCTGGCCCTGGAGTCAGGAGGACCCAAGTTTGGTTCCGGCCTCAGACACTTAACACCCACACAAAAAAACTAGCCTTGTAACCTTGGGCAAGTTACTTAACCCCAATTGCCCTCCAAAAGGAAAAAAAAAAATTCAATAATCAGGTCTCAGTAAGACACATGTCCCACTCTGCATTAGAATGTAAGCTCCTTGAGTATAGGGTTTATTTTTATACCTGCATTTACATTTTTTAGTACTTAGCACAGTGCCAGGTATACAGTAGGTACTTAATAAATGCTTGTTGACCCAACCTGACTTGAAATTGAAGACTTGGGTTCAAGTCACACATCAGATACATACTAGTTGGGTGACCCTGGGCAGATTAATTAACCCTTGAAGTATTCTAGGCTCTCTATGAGAGTAAGTGGTAGAAAAGGTGGCTCCCTATATCAGTAGAGGTAATTTCCTTATATATACTTTATATGTACCAATGAAATCCCAGGTCCAGTCCTTATCTTAATCTCTCCATTTAAATTGTTGAAGTCATAGCATTTTCTTTTGATTTTTAAAATCTTACTGTATCAATTCATGCAAATTCTCACATTTTGTCATCATTGTTATTTCTTTTTTTAATTTTTAAATTTTTTAGTTAGTTACATTTTTATTTTTAATCTAAAATATAATTTAGTATTTCATTTCCCCTAGTCACATGTAAAAACAATTTTTAACATTCATTTTTAAAACTTAGAGTTCCAAATTTTCTCCCTCCCCCCACACTGAGAAGGCAAGCAATTCTATATAAGTTATACATGCGTTGTAGGCATACAAAACACTTTCATAATAGCCATGTTGTGAAACAAAACATAGACAAAAAAACCTCAAGAGAAATATATATATATACATACATACATACAAAAAACATACAGGTCCTTTTCCCTTTTTTAAAAATCTCTTTTGGGATATAGACCAAGTAGAGGTATTGCTAGCTCTAAGGGTATATATATGGTTTTATAGCCCTTTGGAAGTAGTTTCAAATTGCACTACAGAATGGTTGAATCACTTCACAACTCCACCAACAATGCATTAATATCTCATTTCCCCATCCTCCCTTCCAACATTTGTCATTTATCTTTGCTGTCCTATTAGCCAATCTAATAGGTATGAGGTAGTACCTCAGAATTGTTTTAATTTACATTTCATTTCTCTAATCAATAGTGAATTAGGGTATTTTTTTTATATGGCTGTAGAAAGCTTTGATTACTTCATTTGAAAACTGATTACATCTTTTGATCATTTTATCAATTAGAGACTGGCTCTAATTTTTATAAATTTGACTCAGTTCTCTATGTTTTATATGTTTTAGAAATGAAGCCTTTATCAGAGAAACTTGCTTCAATTTTTTTTTACAGTTACTGTTGCTAACATTATTTCCCTCCACCCTATTTTCCCATTTATTTTATTCTCTCTCTACTTTCACCCTGTCCCTCCTCAAAAGTATTTTGCTTCTGACTACCCCCTCCCCCAATCTGCCCTCCCTTCTATCACCTCTCCCCCTTATCTCTTCCCCTTTTTTTTCCTGTAGGGTAAGGTAGATTTCTATACCCAATTAAATGTGTATGTTATTCCCTCTTTGAGCCAATTCTGATAGGAGTAAGATTCACTCACTCCTCCTCACCTCCCACGTCTTCCCCTCTACTGTAAAAACTTTTACTTGCCTCTTTTACTTGAGATAATTTACCCCATTCTACCTCTCCCTTTCTCTTTTTTCCCAGAACATTCCTCTCTCACCCCTTAATTTTATTTTTTAGATAGCATCCTTTCATATTCAACTCACACCATGTATCCCCTTTCTATATATACTCTTTCTAACTACCCTAATAACAAGAAAGGTCTTATGAGTTACAAATATCTTCCTACATAGGAATGTGAACAATTTAATTTTAATAAGTCCCTTAGTATTTGTCTTTCCTGTTTATCTTTTTATGCTTCTCTTGAGTCTTGTATTTGAAAGTCAAAATTTCTATTCAACTCTGGTCTTTTTTCAAGAATTCTTGAAATTGGGGCAACTAGGTGGCAGTGTGAGTAGAGCTCCAGCTCTGGAGTTAGGAGGACCTGAGTTCAAATCTGGCCTCAGACATTTAACACTTACTAGCTGTGTGACCTTGGGCAAGTCACTTAACCTCAATTGCCCTACCCTCCCAAAATAAATAACATAGAAAAAAAGAATTCTTGAAATTCCTCTATGAATGTCCATTTTTTACCCTTATGGATTATACTCAGTTTTGGCAGGTAAGTGATTCTTGGTTGTAATCCCTAGCTCCTTTGTTCTCTGGAATATTATATTCCAAGCCCTCTGATTCCTTAATATAGAAGCTGCTAAATCTTGTATTATCTTGATTGTGAGTCTACCATACTTGAATTGTTTCTTTCTGGATGCTTGCAATATTTTCTCCTTGATCTGGGAACTCTGCTTTTTGGCTATAATATTCCTGGGAGTTTTCATTTTGGGGTCTCTTTCAGGAGGTGAACAGCAGATTCTTTCAATTTCTATTTTACCGTTTGGTTCTAGAATATCAGGGCAGCTTTCCTTGACAATTTCTTGAAAGATGATGTTCAGACTTTTTTCTGATTATGGCTTTCAGGTAGTTTAATAGTTTTAAAATATCTCTCCTGGATCTACTTTCCAGGTCAGTTGTTTTTCCAATGAGATATTTCACATTATCTTCTATTTTTTCATTCTTTTGGCTTTGTTTTATTGTTTCTTGATTTCTCATAAAGTCATTAACTTCCATTTCCTCCATTCTATTTTTTAAGAAGTTATTTCCTTCAGTGAGCTTTTGGATCTCCTTTTTCATCTGGCAAAATCTGCTATTTAAGGCATTCTTCTCTTCATCAACTTTTTGGACCTCTTTTACCATTTGGCCTACTCTGTTAAGGTGTTATTTTCTTTTTGTTTTTTTGGAGGGCAGTTGGGGTTAAGTGACTTGCCCAAGTCCACATGGCTAGTAAGTGTTAAGTGTCTGAGGCTGGATTTGAACTCAGGTCCTTCTGACTCCAGGGCCAGTGCTCTACTAGCCTCCCAAGGTGTTATTCATTTTTTTGGTGTCTCCTTCACCAACTTGTTGACTCTTTTTTCATGATTTTCTTGCATCACTCTCATTTCTCCTCCCAATTTTTCCTCTACTTCTCTTACTTGATTTTCAAAATCCTTTTTGAGCTCTTCCATGGTCTGAGACCATTTCATATTTTTCTTGGAGCCTTTGGATGTAAGAGTTTTTGACTTTGTTGTCTTCTTCTGGTTGCATGTTTTGATTTTCTTTGTCACCAAAGTAATATTCTATAGTCAGATTTTTTTCCATTGATTGATCATTTCCCCAGTCTATTACTTGACTTTTTAACTTTCTGTTAAGCTAGGGTTCTGCTTCTAGGGTGGAGAGTGGACTGTCCCAAGTTTGCAGCTGTTTTCAGAGATACTTCTAGAGACTTGTATGCTTTCAGTTCTCCCAAGGTGGTATGATTACAGGAGAGATGTCTGCTACTACGCTGGCCTGTGAGTGACCACAAACCCTCTTTTCTCCCCTGAAACTGTGAGAAGTGTTTCCTTTCCACCGCTGCCACAAGCTCTGCTGTGCTAGGGCTCCTCTTTTCCCCAGGACTGAGACCCAGATCCAAGTATGGGCAAAGCAACAGAGCCCTGCAGCAGAGCTAGCAAAGAGACCTCTGTAATTTCTTTCTGACCAGCTGTTTGACTCTCCAACTTCTGTGGGTTGAGAGCTCCTGAAGTAGCTGCTGCTGCTGCCACTGCTGATTTAGCCACTCCCAAGGTCTACTCCTGGTTTGCTGGGACTGAGGCTGGTGTGGCCTGCAATGGACTGTGCTACACTCTTCCTGAGGTGTGACAATCCTTCACTGCTGTCCTAATTTGTCTTGGACTGGAAATTTGTTTTACTCCATTTTTTTGTGGGTTCTGCTGCTCTAGAATTTGTTGAGTCATTTTATTTTATTATTTAAAAAAATTTTTTTTGGAGGGCAATTTTGGGGTTAAGTGACTTACTCAAGGTCACATGGCTAGTTTTTGTGTTGTGTCTGAGGCCAGATTTGAACTCGGGTCCTCCTGACTCCAGGGTTGGTGCTCTATTCACTGAGCCACCTAGCTGCCCCTGTTGAGTCACTTTAAAGGTATTTAGAGGGGTTTGGGGGAGAGCTCAGGTGAGTCCCTGCCTTTACTTTGCCATCTTCCATCATTGTCATTTCTCATTCCACAATAATATTTTTGTTTGTATTCAACAATTTTTAATCTATTTCCCAATGGACAGGTACTCATTTTGTTTCCAGTTTGTTGTTAACCAACAAAAGCACAGGTAGGGATGTTTTGGTATGAAGTAGACCTTTGTTTTCGCATGGTTGAGTGGAAAGAACTGGCTTGGGAATCTAAGTACCTGGGTTCAAATCTTGCCCCAGGTATCTACTACCTGTGTGATGTTGGGCAAGTCATTCAAACTCCTTGGGTCTCAATTTCCTCCTTTATAAAATGAGCTAGTTAGACTAGATGGAAGGCTTCTTTGGGCCTTTCCACTTAGTTGGCCCTTTCTATATGATCTTATCATCTTCTAGGCACTGTACTGTCCAGGGATTATTGGGTCAAAGGGTATGAATATTAGTTATTTTTCTTACATAATTCTAAATTCTTACCTGGAATGTATTAGCAGGCCTGTCTTTCCACAGTTTCTCCAGCATTGATTTTTCCCATTTTTTGCCATCTTTCTCAAACAGCAGGGCATGAATGAAATCTCAGATTTTTTTAAACATTGATTTAACCAATTCTTATATTTTTTTGGGGGGAAGGCAATTGGGGTTAAGTGACTTGCCCAAAGTTACATAGTCAAGTGTTGAGTGTCTGAGACCAGGCTTGATCTCAGGTCCTTCTGACTTCAGGGCTGGTGTTCTACTCACCTAGTTGCCCTTTAGATTTGTTTTAACATGTATTTGTTTCTCTTAACTATAAATGTTTTAGGACCTGTTTTTAAATGGTCATTTGTAGTATGCAATTCTTTTGAAATCTGTTTATATTCTTTGACCAGTTATCTATTGAGAGAATAGTTCATGCTGTTGTATGTTTATGTCTATTTGTTATATTTCTTGGATATCAGACTTTTAAAAAAATTAGTAATAGGCTAGGAATAGGGATTGGACTTGTGATTTCATTGGTAAAGGAAACTCTGATAAAGAAACTTCCTTTTTTCTCCTTTTTCATTGATTTCATTCATGCAAAAGTTTTTAAATTATATAGTCAAAATCATCTGTTGTCTTTTATGATCTCTTCTATGCTTGGCTAAGATTTCTCTTTCTAGTCATAGTTGTGAAATGCACATATATCTTCCTGTTCTCCAATTAAAAAAAAATGATGTCATTTACCCAGACTTTAGCAAAGCATTTGACAAAATCTCTCATGTTATTCTTGGGGATGATACAGAGAGATGTGGCCTAGACTACAATATAGTTAGGTGGATTTGGAACTGGTTGATTGACTGGACCCAAAGAGAAGTCATTTATGGTTTAATGTCAATTTGGAAGCAGGTCTCAAATGGAGTGTTCCAGTGATCTGAGCTTAATTCTATGTTGTGTAATATTTTTATCAATGATTTGGATAAAGGCATAAAAAGGTAATCTAATCAAACATGCAGGGGGCACAAAGCAAGAAGAGATAGCTAACATAGTGGGTGGCAGGTTCAGGATCCTAAACAATCTCAACAGGCTAGAATGTTAGATAGACTACAGTAAAATTAAACTGAATAGGGATAAATGTAAAATTTTACATGTGGACTTAAAAAAATTAGCTTTAGAGGAGGCTTGGTGGTGCAGTGAATGGAGTACTAGTCCTGGAGTTAGGAGGACCTGAGTTCAAAACCGACCTCAGACACTTAACACATACTAGCTGCGACCTCAGACACTTAACACATACTAGCTGTGTGAACTTGGGCAAGTCACTTAACCCCTGCCCTGCCCTCCCCCTACCTCTTTCCCCCCCTTTCAAAAAGCAACCCCCCCCCCAAACATTAACTTCATGAGTCAAAGGTAGGGAAAGTATGGCTAGTAATAGTTGGAAAAGATCTCAGGGTTTTAGTGAATTACAAACTCAATGTGAGTCAACAGTTATGAAATGGTCATCCAGAAAGCTAATATGACTCTAGGCAGTATTAAGAGAGACATTGTGTCTAGGGACTAGGGAGGTATCCATCCTGCTGTAACTTGCCCTGTTCAGTTCTGGCCTCCACATTTTAGGGAGGCAATTGACATTGGAATGCATCCAGGAGATGGCAGCTTACATGACAAAGAGCCTTGATATTGCCCTATGATTGGTTAAAGATACTGGGGATGCTTAGCCTGGGAAAGAGAAGGCTTAAACCAAACATGATATCCCCCAAGTATTTGAAGAGTGGTGAAGTAGCAGAGGAATTTGGTTTATTCTGCTAGGCCTAAAAGGGCTGAACTTGGAACTATGTAGAGAAGTAAGTAAATGGACAAATTTAGGCTTGGTATCAGGAAAAAGTTCTGAACAATTAGAGCCATGCCGGATTTGAATGAGCTGCCTTAGGAGGTAATGAGTTTCACTTAGGGGTTCGTTGGTTAATGTTTAACAATTGGGTTCTCAGGAAGGAAAAACGGTATCCATGGTATACTTTTTTTCCTTTTCATTCATTTATTTAATCATTTGCTTGGTTTTTTCCCCCATTTCTCCCATATCCAATAAGAAGGCAAGCAATATGATATCAATTATTCATATAAAGTCATTCAAAACATATGTTCAAATGAGTTATGTTGCAAAAAAAAAAAACCCAAGAAAAATGAAGTGAAAAAAGTATGCTTCAACCTTCACTCAGCGTTCATCAGTTCTCTCTCCGGAGGTGGATAGCATTTTTCATTGGGGTCCTTTGGAATTGTCTTGGATTGTTGTCTTGATCAGAATAGCTACAGGTGATCTCTGTACAATGTTGCTGTTATTGTGAACAATGTTCTCCTGTTTCTGCTCCCTTCACTTTGCATCAATTTGTGTAATCGTTTCCAGGTTTTTCTGAACCTTTCTCCTCATCATTTCTTATAGCACAGTAGAGTTCCATTACATTCATATACCACAACTTGTTCAGCCACTTCCCAGTTGATAGATAGATATCCCCATAATTTTCAATTCTTTGCCACTATGAAAGGAGCTGCCTTAATCATTTTTTATACATATAGCTCCTTTCCCCCTTTCTTTGATCTCTTTGGGATACAGACGTAGCAAGGGTATTACTGGGTCAAAGGGTATGCACAGTTTTATGGCTCTTTGGGCATAGTTCCAAATTGTTCTCCCAATTGGTTGGACCAGTTCACAACTCCACCACGAGTGTATTAGCGTCTTTGCTTTTCCACATCCCCTCCAGCATATATCATTTTCCTTTTCTGTCATGGTAGCCAATCTGATGGGAGAGAGGTGATACCTCAGAATTGTTTTAATTTGCATTTTTCTTATCAATAGTGATTTGGAGCTTTTTAATATGGCTATTGATAGTTTTGATTTCTTCTTCTGAAAACTACAAGTTCATATCCTTTGACCATTTATCAATTGAGGAATGGATGTTATTTTTTAAAAATTTGGCTCAGTTCCCTATATATTTGAGAAATGAAACCTTTATCAAGGAAACTTGCTGTAAAACTTTTCTAAATATCCTGCTTTCCTTCTAATCTTGACTGCACTGGTTTTGTTTGTACAAAACCTTTTTAATTTCATGTAATTCAAATTATCCATTATACTTTTTGTGATTGTCTCTATATCTTATTTGGTCTTATCCATGACAGGTAAATTTTTTCTAGGTTCCCCTAATTTATACTAATGATATCACCTTTTATGTCTAAGTTATTTATCCATTTTGACTTTATTTTGTTGATGTATCAGTTTATATCTATTTTTCTGGCAAATTGCTTTCCAATTTTCCCAGCAATTTTTGTCAAGTATTGTGTACTTGCCCCTAAAACTTGAATCTTTGGGTTTATCAAACACTACATTATTATGGTCATTTACTAACTACTGTGTATTGTGTTCTTAATTTAACTTTCCCATTGATTTATCACTTTATTTCTTAGCCAGTACCAGATTGTTTTGGTAATTACCACTTTGTAACAAATTTTGAAATCTGCTACTACTTTCCTTCACATTTTCCTTCCATTAATTCCATTTATATTATTGCCCTTTTTTTCTTCCAGATTACTTTTGTTATTATTTTTTTCTAGCTCTATACAATAATTCTTTGGTAGTTTGATTGAAATGGCACTGAATAAATAAATTAATTTAGTTAGAACCATGACACACTTTTAAGTTTAATCTGTCTTATTAACATTTTCTCCATCACTTTTAAAAATCTAGACAAACAACAAAACAAGAAATCAAGCCATGTTCATAAGTGTTTGCCAGTTTCTGACTGCTCTGCTTATTGGCACATGGGTTCTCTAAGCAGTTTGCTCTGATGCTGCATTCACCTCTCATTCAATTCCTGCTGAATGGAACCTGTGAGGCATCTATGAGATAGCAGGAAGGACCTTGGTCTTCAGGCAGGAGTCTGGGGTTTGGATCATCCCTCTGACATTTACCAGTCAGGCTAAATTACTTCATTCCTCTCCAGGCTATACTCCTGACTCTCCAGACTTTCTTTGCTTTCCTCCCCAGGTACCTAAATCTCTTCTCCTCCCTCTCCTCTTCACATGCAGATGAGTTATCTTCTCCCAATAGAATGTAAGCTCCTTGAGGGCAGGAACTGTCTCTTTTTGTTTGTGTTTGAATTCCTGACTCTTAGTTGAATCTAGCCCCCTGAATAAGCCCTTAATAAATGTTTGCTTGGCTGATTTGCTTGGCTGATTTAATGGCTGTGAGCCTCAGCTTCCTCATCTATAAAATGGGGTTAGTAATGTCTACCTGATCTACCACATTCTTGTGGGAAAGAACTTTATAAACCTTAGGGTGCTATAGAAATGTGAGCAGTGATTATAACAAACATTGATTAAATACTGGCCACACCAGGCACCCGCTGCACTCATTCATCCAACAAACTTGCATTAAGTGTTTACCAATAATAACAGTACTCCCTCACTTTTGCTGCCCTGTTAACAAAGCCTTTTCACATAACCATATCTCATTGAATCCTCACAAGGACCCTGTGAGCTGGGAAGGGCAGGGACTTTTAAGCACTTCTGATTCATCATTTTTCCCCCCTCTGTAACATGGTGATAATATAATTAATCACCTATGATGACATTTACAGAGTGCTTTCAAGTTCGTAAAACACTTTACATGTACAGTCTCTTTGGAGCCCAAGATCTCTCAACAACCCCAGGAGAGAGGAACTAATAGCACCTTAAAGTCTGCATAAATGTTTTACAAATGTTATCTCCTTTTATCCTCATAACAACCCTGGGAAGTAGATGCTCTTATCTCCATTTTACAGCTGAGGAGACAGATGAAGACAGAGATTAAGTGACTTGTCCAGGGTCACACAGCTAAGAAGTGTCTGAGGCTGGTATTCTTGTCTGTGCTACAAATGAGGTTCAGAGAGGCCTACATCACAAGACTGTTACTGAGAAAATGACTTTGAAAACTTCCAACTTTTCTGGAAATAGAAGCCAGTACAATTAGGAACAATGCCATCTGTGTGAACCATGAAAGAAATGTTTATGGAGACAGGGTTATGAACATGAGGTATGAACTCTGTTTTCTTCAAAGTTGTTGTGATCTCTTATTGTCAAATCTAATGGCCTTTTCTCAAGCCTCTTCTTTCTTGACCTCTCTGAAGCCTCTGCTACTGTTGATCATTCTCTTTCTCTGGATACTGTCTCCTATTTTTTTTTTAAATCACACTGTTCTCTCTTGGTTTTTCCTCCTGCATGTCTTTCTCAGTTTCCTGTTTTGGCTCTTCCTCCAGGTTACACCCTCTGTAAGTGACCCCCTGAAACTCTGTCTTTGGCCTCCCTTATTTTTCCTTCCATAAAATTTCATCTGGTGATCTAATCAGCTCCTATGGGTTCAATGGTCATTTCTATACTAATGATTCTTAAATCTATTAAGAACAGCCCTGATTTTTCATCTGAGCTCATCTCAAATCTCCAACTACCTTTTGGACATCATTTTTTCCCCTTTCTTTTTTCTTTCTTTCTTGTGACAATCAGGGTTAAGTGACTTGCCCAAGGTCACACAGCTAGTAAATCTTTGAAGACAGATTTGAACTAAGGTCTTCCTGACTCTAGAGTCAGTGATCTATCCAGTGAGCCACCTAGCTGCCCCTGGACATCTTAAATAGTACATCTTGAAGACATCTCAAACTCAACATGTCCAAAGCAGAACTCATTATCTTTGGACCCCCTGACGACGCCCTTCTTTTCCTAACTTTTCTATTACTGTGGAGGGTACCACCATTCTTCCAGTCGCCAGGCTCACAACCTCATCCTCTCTTCTTTTTCCATAGCCAGTCTGTGGCCGAGTCATGTTGTTTCCACCTTCATAGCATCTCTTGTATAGGTCCCCTTCTCTTCCCTCCTAGCTACTTCCCTAGTTCCACTCTTATGATGTCCTAACTGGAATTTTGCAATAGTCTTCTAAGTGGTTTCCCTGCCTCAAGCCTCTCCTCACTCCACTCCGCCTTCCACTGAACCGCCAAACTGATTTTCCTCAATGGAAGGTCTGATCATGTCACCTCAGTAAATTCTACCAGCTCTCTATTATCTATCTCCAGGGTGAAATATAAAACCCTGTGGTATCTTTTACAACCTGACTCCTTCCTATTTTTCTGATCTTTTTGCACTTTGATTCCCTTTCAAGTACTCTATGATATAGCAACACCAGCCTTCTCGCTGGTCCTCACACTCGATTCTCTGCCTTCTGTCTCTGTGCCTTTGCTATATACTTCAGGCCTCAGAAATACTCTCCCTCTTCCCCTCTGCTTACTGGTTTCCTTTAAGATTCACAAAAAATGTCCACTTTTTGCAAAAGGCCTTTCCCTGTCCTCCTCCCTTCCCTGTGCCCATTCCCTCCACTAAAGCTTTTCCTTCAAGATTATCTTTCATACCCTCTGCATATATCTTATGTACACCTACTTATTTGCATGTTGTCTCTCATTAGCACTCAAGCTCCTTGTGCACAAGAACTGTATTTTTGCCTTTCCTTGTATCCCTAGCACTTAGTACACTGCCTGGCACATGGTAAGTTTTTTCGGTTATGAATTAATTTTTAGTTTTAAACATTCGCTTCCACAAGATTTTGAGTTCCAAATTTTCTCCCTACCTTTGCCCTCCCCCACCCCAAGACGGTGTGCATTCTGATCACTCCTTCCCCCAGTCTGCTATCCCTTCCATCACACTGCTCCCCTTCCTTTATCCACTTCCCTTCTATTTTCCTGTAGGGCAAGATAGATTTCTATACCCCATTGACTGTATATCTTATTTCCCAGTTGCATGTAAAAACAATTTCTAACATTCATTTTTAAAACTTTGAGCTCTAAATTCTCTCCCTTCTCTCCCCACCCACCTTCATTGAGAAGGTAAGCAATTTGATAGAGGTTATCCATGTGTGATTATGTAAAACACTTCCATAACAGTCATGCTGTGAAAGACTAACTATATTTCCCTCCATCCTAAGTTTCTCCTCATTTTTCTATTCTTTCCTTTGACTCTGTCCCTCCTCAAAAATGTTTGCTTCTGACTACCCCCTCCCTCAATCTGCCCTTCCTTCTATCATCTTCTCCCTTTTCCCCCTTTCCTACTTTCCTGTAGGGTAAGATAGATTTCCATACCCAATTAAATGTATATGTTATTCCCTCCTTAAACCAAATCCAATGAGAGTAAGGTTCACTCATTCCCTCTCACCTCCCTCTTCTTCCCCTCCACTGTAAAAGCTTTTTCTTGCCTCTTTTACTTGAGATAATTTCCCCCATTCTACCTCTCCCTTTCTTCTTCTCCCAGTACATTCCTCTCTCACCCCTTAATTTTATTTTTCAGATATCATTCCTTCATATAGTAAGTTCTTAATAAAAGGTTGTTCACTAAAGGATGCACAACGACAAGATCAGAACAGTGGTAGAGTGTCCTTGCTAGGATTCTGAAGGGGCATAATGGGAGAATTAGAAGGACCACTCAGTACTTGAAGCACTAGGCCCATTTGTGGGAAGGTCCAAAAGTGAAGGCCATGTGGCTTAACTGGAGACTTTCAAGTGAGGAGGGACAAGAGAATGAGTTTTAAAGAAACCTAATGGCCACCTGTTTAGAGTTAGGATTGACACTACCAAACTGTTACCCCATCAGCTCTCCTCTCCCAAACATAATGTCTGAGAATGGACATCTCAAACTTAGATCTCATCCCCTTCATACAGTGAAACAAGATTGGGAAGGGGCAGGAAAGGGGTATAACCAGGAATGTACCCAGAAAGCCTCAGTCCTAAGGATCCTCAGGCCACAGCAGGAAGAGGGAGTCAAGGATGGTGTAGGACTCTTGAGTTGCTATTTCAGCACAGCTCAGGGGTCATGGTGGTTTTCGAATCACAGTTACTCCTGGGAGGAAAGGTATCCCAATCAGGTACATCTGATTGGTTTTCCATCTTAGGGCATAGGCAGAGAGCTAGCAGTCAGTCAGGAAACTGAAAGTTTCTAGTCTGGAATGTTCAAATATAGACATTTCCAGATTACAGGGAGGAGTGTTCCAGAGAAGGGGCAGGGCAGGAGAAAGGGTCATGACTGAGGAATAGACAGTCTATTGGACAGAGAAAGACTAGGTTAGTAAAATTAGAGATCATACCAGTCTGCCTCCCCAGCAAGCTGGCTATGCCCACATGCAATTAGAGGACAGAGAGGGACAAGTAACTGTACTACTGGCAGGTGGGACCTCCTCCTTGCCAACTGGGCAGAATTATGGGAACTGGGCAAAGAGGTTGTATAAAATGAAACTTAGATAACACAAGAAGAACAGAGGTCAGGAAGCAAATCTCAGGAAGACAGAGCCCTTCCTTTATTTAAGAATTACTTCTGGGACTGTTACTCATTTTACTTTAAATTTTAAAATACATATTTGTTGCTATCTTTGTTGCACCATGTACATTTTTCAATGTATTCTTCCTCCTCCCTTCCAGAGAGCTATCTCTCAGAATAAAAAAGTTCAGCAAGACTAACTGACATGAAAAGGCTGACATTATATGCAATGTTCCATACTTGTAGTCTCCCACCTCTGCATAGAATCAGGGAGATGTTGTTTTCTCATTTCCCTTCTTTGGGGCCAAGCTTGGGCATTATAATTTCACAGTATTTGGATTTGATTGTTGTGTGGTTATTCTTTCCATTGACATTGTAGTCACTGTATATTTTGTTTTCCTGGTTCTGCTTACTCTGTTCATATAAGTCTCCTACTTGTCTGTATTTATTGTATTCATCATTTCTTACAGAGCAATAATAGCTCATGGGGTTGCTCCCCCAAACTCACCCCTGTACCCTGATATTCTCCTTGGATTACTTCAATATACATCTTCATCCATAAGCTCTCAGCAAAACAGGCCACAATTTTCCATTGTGTTTGTGTGTGTTATTAGGCTCCCCCAATTGATAACCCCTGCACCAATTTGATGTTCTAAAAGAGAAATGTTCAATCTGTTTTACTTGACTAGTATCAAAAGAGGATCATAGAAACGCATGGCCTTTCATCAATATTCTTACTAATTGACAGTGATGGGGATGATGGTGGTAAGGGGTTCCAGAGAAGGAACTGGCAGAAGGGAGGATGTACTAAGCAGGAGAAGAAGGTATAACAAATCAGCAATATACTCAAATCAAAGAGTCTATCAAGAAAAGAAAGACTAGACCAGCAAAACCCAGAGTCTTTTCCAAACGACATGTAGGTTCTGATTAGTGAGAAATCATCCCATGTATTTGAATTGGTGATATTCAGAATTATTATTATATAAAATATGATCCTTTATTCCATCCTAATGGAAATGTACAGTGCAAGTTTGAAGACTGGCTCCACTTCAAGGGTTTCTCTACTTGTACAAATCTGAGGCCTAGTTGTATAACAGAAATATGGAAGGGATAGCAAGCATGGTGTGTGAACCATGACAAGAGTATGAACAACTAGTTTGATAGTGAACAATGACAAAGGACTACTTTTGACTTGGGGGTCCCTGGAATCAGGGTTAGAAGTTCCTAACCTTCCCTCCCTGGTGCAGGGTAGTAACCAGCTGGCATGCTTTCCATTTCATCTTCACTGGGCACAGGCTGAGAGGAGAGGGCTCTTGTCGTTGAGAACCTCATTAAGAACCACTCTCTCCCCCCTACCCTAGAGCTGCTGTTTCCTCTCTAGCTTTCCCTTTACATCTTCTTCTTCAACTCAGCACCAGACAGACTTGGCTCATCATTTGTTTACCCCTAAACAATGCAATGCTTAGAAATTGCTGGTCCAGGGAGAGGTTTCAGAGCTCTGACCTGAGTCTGTGGGGACCAGGTAGCCAATATTTTGGATATGATCCGAAGTGAGTCTGCTTTACTTCATAGCAACAGACAACCCTTCCTTTTGTTTCAGACTCAGCTTCAGGTTGAACTCTAGCTATAATCATGGACTGGGCTTGAACCCCAAACCCTACACTGAGTCTTAAATGAGGCCCCAGAATGGTCTGGGAATCCTGGCCCAGCAATCTCACACACAGATGCTCCTGCTTAAAGCTGCCTTGTGTTTTATGTCTGGTACCTACCCTCTGGGCCCTATCCTCTGCTTTCCAAGGTGATATTTAACTAATCTGATCATCTATCTAATCCTTCTGATTGTGTTAATAGCAGACATTTTATCTACCCTGTGGTGACAGGAAACAAACCCTACTCTTGCATTTTGAACTACCTAGAAGTAGTCATGAAGAAGGACATTGTCTGCTAGGAAAAAGCTGCCCTGTAGATATTCTTTGTCTTGTATGATTATCTCCCTTCAAACATTCCCAAATTCTGCCAGCTCTTAAACCCTGCTAATTCACTCAATAAACATTTTTAACCCCTTACTCTATTCTCCCCCCCCCCCCTTTTTGGAGGCAATCAGGGTTAAGTGACTTGCCTAGGGTCATATAGCTAGTAAATGTCTGAGGCCACATTTGAACTCAGATCCTCTTGACTCCAGGGCTGGTGCTCTATCCACTGTGGCGCCTAATTTCCTTCCTTCCTTCCTTCCTTCCTTCCTTCCTTCCTTCCT
>NW_027187280.1:5401747-5459973 GCF_028583685.1 Petaurus breviceps papuanus | reverse complement strand
GTCTCCCCCTTATTCTATAAAACCACTACGTTGGGCTCTGAGAAGGGAGAAAAAGATAGCTCCTGCCTTCAGAGAATTATAATGATGAAACATTCTTTGTGGGCCCTCTTCTGTCCCAGCCATAGAGGGTGGGAGACAGAGCTGGAATAAGGAGGAGACCAAGGTAACTACCCACCCAGGGTACATGTGTATGGATACAATGAGGGATACATTTTTGGTGTCATGTTTATAAATGAACTTTTTTTTTTTTAGTGCCAGAAGACTTAACATTAGGTAATAGGAAGATCAAAGGATTTGGAATAAGAGAATCTGTGTTCAAAACCTGGTTCTGTCATTCACTACCTCTATGACCTTGGGCAAATCACATCTTCTCTGTCTACAGTTTCTTTGTCTAAAAAATGTGGAGATTGGGTCAGATAGTGGCTAGAACCTCTTCTGCGTCTCGGTCCTTGGCTGCAGCCTGACCTCCTCTGTCCCATCAGGGCGCTCTGCCTTTTGAACAGTGTTTTCTGCCTCTGGTGCCTTGTGGCTTGGCAGCCCTTAGGCAGAGCACCTGGGATCAGGAAGGAAGTGAAACTCAAGATGACAAGAGACAGAAATGAACCGGAAGAGGCACTCACTCAGCCCGGGAACGAGCGACCTGAGACTAAATTCAAATCTGTTTCCATTTCTAGTCTCAGGTGCTGGAGCCAGAACTTAAGTTTCTTCTGACCTGAGTTCCTTCCAAGAGTAAGCCCTGCCCCCTAGTGGTAGCTGATTGGAAAATGGAAAAGGGGGATTCAATTAAACATGACAAACATTTATGAAGAGCTAGGATGTATAGCTAGGGTCCCCATGCTCAGTGCTATGGTGCAATGACAAAGGCCTCGACATCAAGGAGCTTTCAGCCTAATGAGGGGAAAGGCGTGAGCCCAAGTAATCAGGATACAAAGGAGAGGGAAGCCCGTTCAAAGGGGAGGTGGAGGAAAAGTGCTAATGAGAACTTTGAGGAAGGAGAGATTGGTTTTACCTGGGAAGTTCAGCAAGTCTTCACCGAGGAGGTGATTGATGCCTGACGTGGAACTTGAAGGTCTTCAGCAGATGGGTTTGGGATCCATTCCAGGCAAAGGCATGGATGATGGCAGGATGGGCAGAGGGGACTGAGGGGCAGTCCAGGTTGTCTGGAACATAGAGAATGCAAAATGTGTGTCTGGTGTGTAGGGTGTGTGTGTGGGAATGGTGTGAGATAAGGCTGGACAAGCAGACTAGACCTAGATTGTTGGGTGTCAGGTTAGACTCCGTTTGATAGGTGATATGAACTCCTAGTGATCATGGACTATCTTTTGGCTTTCTTTGGATCCTCAGGGCTTAGCGTGGTGCTTGGTACATAGTAAATGCTTAATAAATGCTTATAGACTGACTGATTGGAGTGACACAAGGTTTTTTTTAATAGAGGGATGAGGCAAAGACATTTTTCTGGCAGCATAAGTAGAATGGTCAGTGCCCCTCTTCTTACCCCCAAACTGAAGGGAGGTGAGAGACCTGTTTTATACCACTTACTAAGGGCAAACTCTTCCAGACCCCAGTCAATACTGCATGATCCTTAGCCAGAGGACCGGTCCCTGGCCACATCAGCAGAAATGTGGAATTTCAGAGCTCTGTCTCAGACCTCAGGCAGTGTCTAGTTCAGCTCATATATCTGAGTAGGAATCCCTTCTAAATCATCTTAAATAGTGGTCTTCAAACCTCTGGGACTTCACTCTTTAGTTATAGAGAACTTACTCCCTCTTGAGTTTTGAGCAGTTCTAATTGTGAGGAAATATGTCCTTATAAGGATCTGGAATCCAAGGTGCTACAATTCCTGCCCGTGGAGCTTTGAACGAGTCTAATGGCCCTTTTCCGTTGCAGTGACTCAAATGAATGAGGGCAGCTATCTCCTCCCCTCCCTTCCCTTTCCTTCCCCTTCCCTCCCCTCCCCTCTGCCAACGATTCTGGGGTCATTTCCCCCAAATGTTTGGTCCCTCCTTCTCTAGGTGTTGAGGGAAGGGAGAGAGAGGAGCGAGAAGGTCCAGGAGAATGAATTAGGGATAGGTTTCCAGACTTTGTCCTTAGACAGGCAGTAAGTATAGTGTCTCCAAAGTTTGGCTTTCTCAGAGGAGTTGTGGTGCCACCTTGTGGCTAAAGTGTGAAATGTCTATATAATTGAAACTAGATTTGTACAGCTCCAAGTAAGAAGGTCCCATTTGCCCTCCTGGATTCATGCCTGCAGCCCAGTATCACTAAGGGAGTACTGAGGGAGCATGCTTTGGAGGGGAGACTTGTCTTCTCCTTTACTGACCTCAACGATCAGAGATAGTCACAAATATTCTCTGTTCTGAAGTCTTTAACAAATGTGTTAGTCTTTGCAGGTAAGATATCTCAAATCTGTGACAATGAAAGGAATTTCAGGTAACATAAGACCAGCTGGTGCAGAGAGTTTATTGGGAGAGACTGAGGGTAGTGAGTGTGACTTGTGATATACAAGCCACCTTTTGCATTGCATGTGGGAGTTAGGAGAAGTGGATTCTATCAGGGATGTGCTGGTAAATGTTTAACATTTGCCACTCTCTGGCAAAAAAAAAGTATACATAACACAATTTAAAGTTTAATCTGAATCATTAATATTTTCTCCATCACTTTCTTAAGTTAAGAAATCAATAAAACAATAATAAATCAATCCTTGATTTTTAGCATTTGCTGATTTCTGAGGTAGAAATACTCACACTGAGAATTTAACAATCTGCTGTGGTTCTAGTCCTGATGGTATCACTAGATCACCCAGTGACCTTGGACAAGTCACTTCCTTTCTCTGAGTCCCAGCTTCTTCCTTTGCAAAATGAGAAACTGAATTAGA
This sequence comes from Petaurus breviceps papuanus, assembly GCF_028583685.1. Lineage (NCBI taxonomy): Eukaryota > Metazoa > Chordata > Mammalia > Diprotodontia > Petauridae > Petaurus > Petaurus breviceps. The sequence goes on along the minus strand of NW_027187280.1, from coordinate 5,457,101 downwards.
TGGTCATTAATTTCTCTTTCAACTTTAGTGTTCTATATTCTATATCCCTGCCTGCTCTAATATCGTATGCTCTGCGCAGAATCAGGAGATCTCAGAATCGAATGGCACTGCAGTGGCCGACCAGGTCAGCCTATGTCACCCTCAAATCCTCCATCCCACCCCTTGGTCTTCCTGAAGAAGCAGCCCTCCACAATATCCCTGAAAAGTGGTCATGCAGCCTTTGCTTGAATACTACTCATGAATGAAATGGATGAAAAAAAGGGCACTGATTAAGTACTTATGTGCAAGTTCCTGTGCTAAGTTCTGGGGGCATAAAGAAAAAGGAACTCACGGAGCTCATATTGTTTAAAAAAAATCCAAACTTAACAGACATCAAATAAAACGATGATTTCCACATACATAGAAAGAAAAGAGAATTATACATAAAACTGATCACATCTATTATATACAGCTCACTTTTCCTCTTAAGAATATAAAGTTAGGGGGAGCTAAGTGGTGCACTGAATAGCGTACACCAGCCCCAGAGTCAGGAGGACCTGAGTTCAAATCTAGCTTCAGACACTCAAAACAACTGTGTGACCTTGGGCAAGTCATTTAACCCCAATTGCCTCCCCCCCCCCAAAGAATATAATTTTAATGTCACTTTCAAAGTTGTCCTATTGTTCTGCAGTTCTTTCTGGTTTTCTGTGAATTTTAAAGAAATGCTTCAATGACCTCTTTTTTTTTTCCTTTATTTTTGAAGGGATAACAATATTCTTAACTCTTGTTCTTCCCCTCTTCTCCTCCCAGTTGAAAACCAGGAAAAACAAAACCCTTGTAATAAATATGCTTAGTCAATCGAATTCTGACATTGATTGTGTCTGCTTATATATTGCTTCATTCTGCGCCTTGAGTACGTCACCTCTATGTCATGTCAGGAGGTGGGCAGCAAGCTGCATTGTCAGTCAGGCCTCTAGAGTCATGGTTGATCATTGCATCAATCAGGGTTCTTAAGTCTTTCAAAGATGTTTGTCTTTAGGTTATTGTTGTTACTGGATAACTATTCCTGGTTTCTGCTCATTTCACTCTGCATGATTTCATACAGGTCTTTTTAGTATTTCCAAGATTCTTGGACTTACCTACATATTGGTGACTGTTGGTTGGTGGTTGGTGTTAGTGGTGCTGAGGATAGTGGACCCCTTTCCTACAAGGATTTCTCCTCTGGATGATGGTTTTTTGGTCTAGGCTGGAAGTATCTCCACTTTTGGACAATTCTAACTGTTGAGAGAGGTACCATGAAATATCATTTAGGAAGACTGGGTTTCAAATCCTAACCTTCAATACATCCTGGCTATGTGACTTTTCACAAGTCATTTAACAATTCAGTGTCACGGGCATTTAAACCCATAAATTGTGGGACAACTGTTCATCTTCATAGGTAGAAGAAGTTTCTTCTCTGGTCATTCCCTATTCTATTGGAATCATAGGTCCAGATCACTCCTCCCTGCAAAAATTATTAAGTTTTTTCTCATGTTAAACTGAAATTTGATCCCTTCATCTTTGTAATATTAACGAAATCTGGAGATCCCTTTGTTTCGACAAGCTAACAGGTACTTAGCACTTAGTGTCAAGCTAATTATATCAAGCCTCTGTTAAGAAACAGAAGGTATGAACCCCTGTTGCTGATGTAACAGGAAGGGGCTAATACCATATATAATAAAAAGCCCCAGCTGGGGGAGTCAGAACTTCTTGGGACAAGCATAGTGGAGGCTGAGAAGCTACTGCCGGAGTGAGAGAGAGAGAGAGAGACAGACAGAGAGAGAGAGAAAGAGACAGACAGAGAGAGAGAGAGAGAGAGAGAGAGAGAGAGAGAGAGAGAGAGAGAGAGAGAGAGAGAGAGAGAGAGAGAGAGAGAGAGAGAGAGAGAGAGAGAGAGAGAGAGAGAGAGAGAGACAGAGAGAGAGAGAGAATTTCTCTCAGTGAGCACCTGGAGTCTGGGCTGCTACTGCTGGACTGAAGACTGAGCTGAGAATTGAGAAGAACTGAGAAGAGAAAAGAGAATTGAGAACGGAGACAGAATGTCTTAGAGCAAGCTGTATGGAGGCTGGAGAAAATGATTTGGATTTTGAGAACGGAGCTTCTGCTGGGACTTTTCTTCTGGGAACTCCTTCTGAGAGCTTCTGAGCTGGAGCTGCCAAAGACTTCCAAGGGCCAGCTGGAATTTCCAGAAGAAGCATGACTGTGGTGTTGGTACTTTGTCTTTCTGTGGCTTTGTTAAGCTTTGTCTTCCCAGGAACAGAAACTGTGAAGGACTTGAGGTGGACTGGATACTGTGAGCTTCAATATGGAACAGGAACTGCATGGAGAGCTGGACAAGGAACTGGGAGCTATCTACCTTTGAACCCAGGTGACAGTTTGGTGGATTCAGGTAGAAGCTGGGACCATGGAAGAGGAACCATGGAAGCTGAGAGCCTGCGTGGAGTCAAGATGAAAAGACCTCTCCTTGAGTATTTAATGCTGACTGATGAGACCCATGGATGGATGACCTTTTGTACTTTCCACTACCCCTTAAGAGGGTACTGAGTAGTGACTGATGAAATTGTAACTTAATTGTACTTCATGGGTGGAGGACTTTGACTTTGTGATTGACTAAATGAATGTACTTTGCTTAAAACTATGTGATCACTTTGGTGAAAACTATGTGGCCATTTTAGTGATACTGAATAAATAGAGAGTTCACTACACTATGTAATCAGAACCTTGAAAGCTGTTCACAGCTGCAGTCCTCTGGAAAGCTGCTCATGCGTATGTGGCTTTACAATCTTCCACCTATTTCTCTTAGCTCTACTCTCTGAGGACAAACAAAACAAGTTTAATAATCTTTAAGAAGATAGCTTTTAAAAAAAGTCATGTCCCCTTCTCTTTTCTAGTCTTAAGGTCTAAATATTCCCTTCAACCTGCCTTCCTATGTCATGGTCTCTAGTCTTCTCATTATGCTGTTCTAACCTTTCACTAGTCTCCAACATTCTCTGTCCCTTATTCTGAGGTCCTTTCCAGTTATGACATTCTATAGGATCTGAGAGTCAGAGATTTCCAAACCATCTTTTATTTGGCCGCTAATATGATTTCTCTAAAGGGCAGGTGGGTCTGACCTTATTTAATACATTACAGTGGTTCCTAATTATTTATTGAATCAGATATAAACTCTTCTTTTTTATTTTAAAACATTTTACAACCTAGTCCTAACCTATATTTCCAGCTTTATTATACATTGTTCCTCTTCTCTCACTCTATAATAGAGGTCTCTTCTTTTCAATATACAGTCTCAGTAAAAAAAAAAAAAAATTTGAACATGTATCCCATGTAGACCCACCCACTAGTAGGTTACTGCAATATATATGTGTGAGTGTGTATATATATATAATGTATATATGTACTCATAATTATGTATATATTACTTATACATTATTACTTATACTTATTCTCTTCCCAATTGAAAACCAGGAAAAATAAAACCCTTGTAATAAATATGCATAGTCAAGGCAATCAAATTCCTTTGTTTACTTTGTCTCCTTATGTATTGCCTCATTCTTCACCTTGAGTACATCACCTCTATGTTAGGAGGTGGGCAGGTTTTATATATATGTATATATATATATATACACACACATACATATACATATATATGTGCTCATAATTATGTATAGTGATATGTATATATAACTTATACATTATACAAGTAGGATTATAGATATAGAACCTGAAGAAACTTTTAAGGTAATTGAGTCCAACTCTAATTTTATAGATGAGGAAACTGAGGCAGAGTTTAAGTGACTTGTCCAGGGTCACACAGTAAATTTCTGAGGCAGGATTTGAACCCAGGCATATCTGGCACCAAGTACATAGCTTTATTCACTCTAGCACACTGCTTCCTCAAGATGTTCCCAAGTTTGCAGTCAAACCTGATCTACCTGAGTGAAAACTAAGAACCTTAACTGCTAGACTACATGGGAGAAGTGGTTCATTGTGTATTGCTATTCTAATGATTATACAAATCATAAAACTTACACAAAAATAGAAATTAAAAAAGTATATAAAGATGGAAGAATATTTGATCTGAGAGTTAATAGGGAGCTACAGGGGTTGACAGAATAGGGGAGTGATATGGAGGAAGATACAGCAAAGGAGGCAGGAAAGAAATGATCAAGCAGTAAGAGAACCAGGAGAGGGCAATGTTACAAAAGCCTGGAGAGAAGAGGGTGATGGAGAGCGTCAGATGCTTCAGAGATGTCAAGAAGGAGCAGGATTGAGAAGAAGCCATTGAATTTGGCAAGTAAGAGAGATCATTGGGAACTTTAGAGAGGGAGGTTTGGTGGAATGATGAGGTAGGAAGTCAGACTGCAGAGAGTTAAGGAGAGAGAAAGTGGAAGCACTCAGGGTAGATAACCTTCTTAAGAAGTTTAGTAATGAAAGAGAAGAGAGATATGTAGATGACAATTAAATCCATGAGAAGAAGGTAATGGGAAAAAAATCTTTGCAACAAGTTTCTCTGATAAAGATCTCATTTCCAAGATATATAAAGAACTGTTTCAAATATATAAGAACAAGAGCCATTACCCAATTGGGAAAATGGTCAAAGTAAATGAATAGGCAATTTTCAAGAGAATAAATCCAAACTATCAACAGCCATATGAAAAAAATGTTCCAAATAATTAATAATTAGATAAATGTGAAGTAGAGAAACTCTGAGGTTCTGCTTCATACTCATTAGATGGGCAAAATGCACAGAAAAAAAGTATGACAAAAGTGAGAGGGGATGTGGAAAAGGTACATTAAGGCACTGTTGGAAGAGCTATGAATAGTCATTCTGGAAAGCAATTCAGAACTTTGACCTCACATTTACTAGACTTTGTGTACTCTTTGACCCAGAAATACCCCCTAAAATAAAAGAAAATGGAAAAAGACTCATACGCTCTTTTTGTAGCAGCAAAGAACTGGAAATGAAGGACATTTCATTAATTAAAGAATGACTCAACAAATTATGGATGTACATCCATTATATATACACATACACAATGTATATGTATAGATTCACACATATGTATATATTTGTATGCATATACACATATATGTGATGGAATACTATTGTGCTGTAAGAAATGATGAAAGGGATAGTTTTAGAGAAGCCTGGAAAGCCCTATATGAACTGATGCAAAGTGAGGGAAACAGAATCAGGAGAATAATTTATACAATAATAACATCCCAGAAAAGACAGACAATTAAAAGGACTTGAGACCTGTGATTGGCATAATGAACAACCATGATTCCAGAAGACAGATACCCACCTCTTAAAAGAGAGTTGATGGTACAGAATAGGAATTATTTATGTCTGTCTGTGTCTGTCTGTCTGTCTATCTATCTTACCTCTCCATTTCTCTTCTTTTTTTTGCTTTGTTTTTTGGAGGGGGGGAGAGCAGGGAAATTGGGGTTAAGTGTCTTGCCCAAGTTCACATGGCTAGTAAGTGTTAAGTGTCTGAGGCCGGAATTGAACTCAGGTCCTCTCGACTCCAGGGCCGGTGTTCTATTCACTGCGCCACCTAGCGACCCCAATTTCTCTTCTTTTGTCTCATCTTCTCTCTTCTCACATCTGTCTTGTCCTATCTCTGTCTTTGGACATATTCTATTTGGGGATCTTCTTTGCTTTGCTATGTGTATCTATTAGGAGGAGTTTTTTTTTTTTCCAATGTGAAGGGGAGAAGTGGGAGGGAGAGAAAATTCGTTGAATTTTTTTCATTATTTTATTCATTGAAATGAATTTCATTCATTGAAAATGAAAAAAAAATTAGCTCATGACAGGTGATGAAGTCACCAAGTGAGAGAGTCACATTATTAAGAGAGAGAAGAAAAAGCCCTAGAAGAATCTTGGGGTATACCCACAACTAGATGAGCAGTCATATGGATGATGATCTGAAAGAAGAGGTGAAGAAGGTCAGACAGGTCACAAAAACTCAGGAAAAAGAGAATATCTGGGAGGAGAAAGTGATTAATAGTATTGATTGCTGCAGAGGTTGAGAAGGAAGAGAACTGAGAAAAGGCCATTGGATCTGGCAATGAAGAGATCACTAATAATTTTAGAAAGCGCAGTTTCAGACGAGTGAAGAATCAAGGATGATAAGGAGGCTGAAAAAAGAAATTATGGTTCCTTTGAGGGAAACTGAGAAGTTCACGAAAGGGGTGGATTTGGAGAGAAAGATAGTGGGGTCATAATCCATCCATTCCTGCTCATCCTATGACACACTTACTCACTGAAGAATGAAAACCATGCATTCTTTGGAGTGCAAAGCCCACCTTGGACTGGCTACCGGGATGATGCCGAAAGGGTAGGAAATTTTGCTGCTGCTGGTGTCCTGGCTGGGTTAGGTTATAACTGCCCAGAGGGAACCAAGCCTGGGGCAGCCACATTGGAGTCCAGCAGTGGGAGGGCATGGAGTACAGCATGGATGCTGGGGGCGGGGTGAGAAGCTGTGTTGGAGACTAGCTCACAATTGGCTAGGAGGGGTAGCATGAGGTGGGACCCATCTTCCTGCCCTTTAACTGGTTGATCACATACCCTCTTGGGTCAATCCACAGCTGCCTTGGAGTCATTCCACAGTCCTGCAGGGGCCACAACCCCCCACCCTGGAGACCTCTGCTCCATAGTTCAGCCAAACCTGCCTTCTTTCTGTATTTTTGCACGGCTGTCCTCTGTGCCTGGAATGCACTCCCTCTCAATTCCACATTTTATGATCCTGTTTCCCTTAAGACTCAGCTCAAGAGCCACTTCTTCTAAGAAGTCTTTCCTAATCCACCCAGCTGCTATTGCTTCCTCCCTTTCCCCTCTGCCCACTATCTCACATTTATTTTGTAAAAGCTCTTTGCAAGCTCATTTTTGTCTTTTCATCCCAGATCCTGGTACAAAATCTAGAAATAGGCATGAATTCAGAGGTTGGCTAGTTCAACCTTCTCATTTTATAGATGAAGGAAATGAAGTCCAGGGTGGTCATTCAGGAAGTGTTACTTACCCACAGGCAAAAAGTATCAGAGCCAGGGTTTGAAATCAGATCCCTTGACTCCAGAGTCTTGATCTTGTGCACTAATCCATGTTGCCTTCCTATATGGGATTTGTTCTTTGAAGATTGGATTCAGTCAAAGGGTTGCACTTGAGGACCAGAGGACCACATGTGGCCTTGAGGCCATAGGTTCCCCACCCCTGTTCTAAGGTCCTATGTTTTAATTCAGATATTGTGTGAATTTGTATTAATCAGTTGATACTTCCATTGTTTGCTGTTTATTGGCCTTTAGACTCTACACAATCCTAGATATTCAAACTTCAGACATTGTCTTTATGGAAAAATAAGGAAAATATCTGATCAGGATCGAGGTGAAGAAAGATTCCTATAACATCTGTATGGAGGTGTTTATGCTACAGTGAGCACTTTCTGATCCTAGGAATGGGTTCTGTCCCTTTGTGTGTATATGTATATTGTATGTATGTAAACATGTATGTATGTATGTTTTTGTACATGAGCTAAGAATGATTTTTACATTTTTTTGGCTTTTTTTTGGAGGGCAGTTGGGGTTGACTTGCCCAAAGTCACACGGCTAGTAATTGTGTCAAGTGTCTGAGGCCATATTTGAACTCAGGTCTTCCTGACTCCAGGGCCAGTGCTCTATTCACTGCGTCATCTAGCCCCCCCTGGTTTTTACATTTTAAAATAAAATGTAAAATTTCAAAACAAAATATAAAAACCATTCTTTGCTCACTGACCATAGAAAAACAGGTGGATGGCTGGATTTATCCTGTGGGTCACAGTTTGCCAACTCTTGCATTACAACATTACTGACTCTAAGCCTTCATCTCCTAACCTGGAATTGCCAGCTGTCCTGCAACTGAACCATCCTATATGTGTTATCTCTCAAACAGAATGTGGACTTCTTGAGGGTAGAGACTGTTCTCTTTCTTCTATTTGTACCTTCAGTGTTTAGTACAGTGAAGTACAGTGCTTGGCACATTGCTGTTGATCAGTCGTTTCAGCTGGGTCTGAGTCTTCATGACTCTATGTGGGTTTTTTTTTTTTTTTTGCCAAAGATACTAGAGTGGTTTGCTATTTCCTTCTCCAGCTCGGAGTAAAGTGACTTGCCCAGGGTCACACAGCTAGTAGGTGCCCGAGACTGGATTTGAACTTAGGAAGATGAGTCTTTCTGACTCCAGGCCTGGTACTCTACCACTGTGCCGCCTAGCTGCCCCAAGTAGGTACATAGTAAGGACTTAAGAAAGGCCTTCATTCATTCATTTACCCATGGGATCAGAGCGTCAAAGATGTCTTAACACAAAGAAATAAGTGATGAGCTTCAGGCTCTTTGGCAGGCCACTGAAAGACCCCTTTGGTTAAAGGAGGTGACTTTCACATCACTTATTACACCAACATTCAATCTGTTTGTCCCTCTGGGCTTGTCCCAAACTGCCATGAAGTTACCTCCCCAGGGACTTGTGCACTGGAAATGGACTCACTTTCTGACTCTTCTGTTTACTAGTTATGTGACATCAGGCAGGGCACAGCCCCTCTGTATCTCAGTTTCCTTCTTTGAAAAAACGAGGGAGTTGGACTAGTAAAACTTTAGGGTGCCTTCTAGGTCTAACATCTAGGAACTGACCACTGGGGTCCATGTATCTTGCTGTGCCCACTAGGTGTCGCTATTGCTCTTTCCAATAGCCTGGCTATCCAGCCAGCTCTGGGTTACGGGTCGAGCAGGCCAGAGCTCCCTGGCCTCAAATAACAAAGAAGGGACTATGTGGTTTAGAAAGAATTCAGCAGGGATTTCTTTGAAATATATTTGGATAAAAAGGAGAAATATGAAATAAGGAATTTTTTTTTTCTCTCTCTGTTCAGTCTCTGTCCCTAGGGGCTTAGAACTCTGCAGCCAGAGCTAGGTACCTCTTTCTTTTGGGTTCAGCCCCAGCCAGCATGGCCCCATGAGGTCATAGGGGTTTCAGAGTCTCCTGTCTTTTGTCTCGGGAGATGTCCATCTAATAGAGGTGAAGGCAGGGAAGAAAAAGGGGACCCAGTTATAGGATGAGTAAATGGAATTTGCTTAAGGTTAGTTTTTGCTTGGGTTCAGGTTACATATCCCTCTTTCTCTCTGAGCCTCAATTTCCCTTTCTGTAAAATAAAGAAACTAATATTTCCCCCCTTACTCTGATATTCTATTTTCTAAGGTCCCCTCTGGCTTTGTCCTTCTCTGTGGTGGACTCAATCTGTTCATCAACCACTGGGGATGAATGTTCAGAGGCTCTCTCTGTACCCATAGTCTGGACTCAGGGTAACAGAGGCTCCCCTAACCTCTTGGTGGTGCTTACTTGCTACCTTGATGGGAAAGAGGAAGAACTTGGGCTGGCACTGTCAGTGGCATCACAGGGCTCCTTCGGAAATAGCTCCACCCTTCTGCTTGCTGTGACTGAAGGCATTGTATGTATGTATGTATGTATGCCTGTGAAACCTGGACAGTATAGAAGGCTGGTTTGGTTGTTGTCCTTCCTGCTCGAAGAAGACCAAAATTACATCAGTATGTCGGTGTGAAGGTAAGTGTGTCTGACTGACTGATAAGGCCAATAAGAGCTCGGAAGGTTCTACCACAGGTGGGGCACAAATAGTCCATATGAACACTTGGAGTGGAGATATCTCTAAATTCATACATCTTACATTTCTTATAAACTATTGCAATTCTGCTTTGCTCACAGAGTACAATGCCTTCTTTGATGCAGTCACACTGTACTGGTTTGTGCTGGGCAGTCTTATGCCGATGTCTCCCATCTCTCCCAATTGATTCCAAAGTTCTTCAGAGAGATCTTGAGAGAGTCCTTGTATCTCTTCTTCTGACCTCCATGTGGGTGCTTGTTGCCTTGTCTGAGTTCTCTGTAAAATAGTCTTTCAGTCAAATGTAACTTTGGCATTCAAACAATGTGAATTTAAAGCCCATTGGAGTTGTGCAATCTGTAGTAGAGTTTGAATGCTTAGTAGTTCAGCTTAAAAAACGACCTCATTTTCTGGTATCTTATCCTGCCAGATGATCTTCAGAATCTTCCTAAGATAATTCAAAGGGAAGCGATTCAGTTTCCTGGCATGGTAGACTGTCCAGGTTTCACAGGCATACAACAATGAGGTCAGCACAATGGTTCTGTAGACCTTCAGTATGGTAGATGGTTCAATACTTCTCTCTCATATTTTCCTTTGGAACCTCCTGAACACTGAGCTAACTCTGGCAATGTGTGAGTCAACCTCATTATCAATGTATACATCCCTGAAAGTATACTGCCAAGGTAAATGAATTAATCCATAGCTTTCAAAATTTCTCCATTTGCTGTAACTGATGGTTCCATGTACGTATGTTGACTAGGGGAGAATCTCTGTTTTCTTGGCATTAATTTTAAGGCCAAAATTAGCATAAGTGGTAGAGAATCGAGCTATACTCTGCTGCATCTCAGTTTTAGAATCAGCATTGAGTGCACAATCATCTTCAAACAAAAAACTGTGCACCAACTCTCCCTACACTTTAGTTTTGGCTTATTGCCTTCTCGAATTATATAATTTACTGTCAGTATGATAGCTGAATTTGATGCTGCTTTTGTCCTTATTGAAGGTATCAGACAACATCACTGAAAACATCATGCTAAAAAGCATGAAAGCAAGCACACAAGCCTGCTTCACTCCATTGGTGCCTGGGAAAGTGCAAGAGGAGAGCATCTTCCATTATCTAGAACCCAGGCAAGCATGCTGTCCTGAAATTGGCATATGTTACTGGTGAATTTCTCCAGGCAACCAAATTCTGCCAGGATCTTTCACAAGGCCTCATAACTGACAGTATCAAAGGCCTTGGTCAGACTGATAAATGTCATGTATAGACTTTTGTTCTGCTCCTGGCATAGCTACTGACCAAGTAACTCCCATCAGACCAGTGGCCCAGGAGATTCTCTTCTCCTTCCAGGAGCCCCGGGGTGAGGGCCGTAGCTTTGACCCAACCTACAAATTTGAGGTTCTGCTGATGCAAGCAGGGCTATTTCCTGAGGACTCTGGTCAAACAGCACACTGACATTTAACATTCACTTTAGCTAAATCCTTCAAACTTAGGGGACTCAACTCTCTTTTTGAAAGTCAACAGCTATACTGGACAGGAGTTAATAATTAAAGTCATAGATTAGAATCTGGGAAAATTAGAGTTAGAAGTAAAAAGTTAGCCCATTCTACCCTTACCCAAACCATGAATTCTCCCTGACAGGTGGACATCCAAATTCTGCCTAAGCCCTTCCACTGACAGGAAGCTTGTTACCTCACAGGACAACTCTACTTGTTAAGAAATGACTTCTTATATTGAAATGAAATCTGCTTTCTTTTAACTTCTACTCTATTGCCCTAGTTTTCTCGTCATGGGCTACACAGAATAAATTTGCTTTCTCTTCTATTAGGAGAGAAGACAAGCAGTTAGGTGATACAGTGGATACAGCACTGAGCCTGGAGTCAGGAGGATATGAATTCAAATTCAACCTCAGATAATAGCTGTATGACTCTGAGCAAGTCACTTAACCTGAGTTTCTTCATCTCTAAAGTAAGGATAATAATAGTACCTGTCTCCCAGCATTGTTGTGAGGATCAAATGGAATATTTGTAAACTTGCCATTCCATCTCCATCTCTGTGCCCCATGCTTGGATGCTCTTTCCCTCCCCCCAATTCTTAGCTTCACATCCCTTTACTTATTAGTGCTTGCTTCTTCCTCAGATTATTTTGCGTTTACTTCTTTGTTTGCATATAGTGTCATCTAGCAGAATGTAAACTCCTTGTGGGCAGGGGCCTTTCATTGTGGTTGATGTGATTATAGTGCTTAGCACAGAGGACAGACACTGTTTATTGAACTGAATTGAATCCCTGGTGACTGGCTATGATGTACATTTATTATCTCTTTATCATTACAAATACTACCTATGTAACCCTTATTCTGGTAACAGCCAGAGCTGTTCATTGTACAGTTACCAAAAAGGAAGAGAGGTCAACTTCTTTCTGCCTTTATTGTTGGGCCTCCAAATTTCTAATCCCACCACTGTTCATCCGGGTGTAGCTGGACAAAAGGCTTTGGACCTGACCAGATGTTTCCCATCTAGCCCTTCAATTCTGAGTTTGGGTGGGGCCCAGCTTTGGTTGCCCTGGGGATGCTGCCACCAACTTGACCACATCCTGGGAAGTTGGCTTCTGGGAGGGGCTCCTAGGCCTCATGGTTGGGAGAGGAAGGGCAGTTCATTTGGAGAAGCTTGAAGATTGGAGAAACATGGGAGTTACAATTTTCTATCCTGTATCTGGCAGAACTGACTGGGGGTGGGGGCAGCATTGTTGAAAATCCCAGTAAGCTCTCCCAAACTGATGAACAGAATGAAGGAGAGAGATTGATTTGCTGTTTTTAAAAATATATATTTAATTTTATTTTTTGATTTACTATTAAGACAGCTCACCAGAGACACTAGGAAAGGGACATTTCCTAGAGAAAAGATGCCCTGTCTGTTTGATAGCATCAGGAAATTCTTACCTGGAACCAGAGCTAGGGGCCACTTAAAACAAATCCTTTCTACCCCATTCTCTTTGATGCCTCTCTTGTTCTCCTGAAAATTATGTTCTTTCAGAAACCACAGATATTTCAGGCCACTGACTTGCCTATAGAGCCCTGCAGGCCTCTTGGGGCACTGGGTATGGATACCTCTGAAACTAGGCAGAGGGTGGGCAGTGGTGGTGGGAAAAGGGAGAGGAACAGGAGCCAGTTCTCCTCTGTGTCCTGGGAATTTCTATTGGCTCTGGGACCAGATACTGGACAGATCCATCCATAAGCTGCTGATGCCCTTGGCCTTTCCTTCCCTGACTGAGAATCTCACCCCACGGTCTGACTCTTTTGCTGGGAGAGTAGTCCTAGCTTGAGTTTAATCCTGTCTCCTGGACACTTAAAGTATAAGATTACAGAGAAGATGTGATTTCTCCATCCCCATCCACCCAATTTAGTTGTAAAAAAGAAGAAATACTAGATTTGGTTGAATCAAATGCTGATAAAATGGGGCCAAGACTGGGTCTGGGGAAGATGGGGGGGCATCTATATAGGACAAGGATTTTTAGCCTGTGGTCCATACAGTTTTTAAATTTAGTGTCTGTATTTATTTTATTTATTTTTTTATTTTCAACATTCACTTTTATAAGATTTTGAGTTCCAAATTTTTTCTCCCTCCCTTCCCTCCCCCTTCCCCAATACAATATGCAATCTGATGTAGGTTATCAATATCTATATTTCAATGAAACTGACTTTATTTTTAACCCTATGTACCTCATTTTATTTTTATGCATTTGAGAAGGGGAAAAAAAGAAATGAGAAGGGGTCCATAGGCTTTACCAGATAACCAGAGGGGTCCATGGCACAACAAAGGTTGAGAATCCGTGATAAAGGAGAAAGTCAGGGTCTCAGGTTCCTGTAGAAGCGGTAACTCTTGAATCTGGAAATTTCTGTCTGTTGTCAGGTTTGGCAGTTTGGGATAGTCTGTGAAAAGGATGAATGATCAGGGAGAACAGTGAGGTCTAGAAGAGGTGGAGAGGCAGAAAGGGCCTTTGGTTTATCCTGTCCAAGGATGTAATGCTTGTTACCAGGCTCATTGACCACTGCAAATGAGAGTGACACCTGTTGCCAATAAGCTGGACATTCAGTGGGGAGCTCAGCACCCCTAGTGCCTGGTTAGTCCATGTCTGGCATCTCTGCTCTGGTTACCCCAACTGGAAGATTCCTTACCCACATTTACGCCCTTCCCAGACTAGCTCCAACAATGGACGGGGGTAGGGGAGGCTCCCCAAAGCCTAGGGCCTGTGGGTTCAGAGGATTGTATGATGTGGCAAGGAAGGCTAGGAAGCCAGAAGTAAGGGCCAGTAAAAACTGCCCTGGAACTCAGGGACTCTGGGCTGCAAACCATACACATCTTTATCTTTCTGGGCAAAGGCTCATCCTTTTGGGTAAAGGGAAGAGAAAAGACCATCAATTATCCAAAAAATCTAAACAGAAAGGGCATTTGGGGCTCACTGACTGGATGTATGAGCGGAGGGGTATGGGGCAAGAATAATCCGGACAAATTCTTCAGTCCTCCCGCTGACTTTGCAGGTATGTGGATGCAGGGAGTGACTGACTTTTGCTCAAACATGCTGTTTCAGCAGGAGAGGAGGAGAAGCTATCAGAAAGTTACAAATGAGTAAGGAGAAGTGTTTTCTAACTCTCTAAATGTGAGTGATGGACCCACTCACCCTCACTTCTATAATACTTTGTCAATATGATACTTCATCCATTTGATAGAAGATGTGCATTCCAATAGCTCATGTTGGACCTGTGCAAATATTATAGAATCCCTATTATATTTTTAAAAAGTGCAAAATTAGACATGTATTATATTTAGTGTAATGTTATTTCCACAAATGTGTATTGTCTGTACAGAATGTACGCATGTGTACAAATATGTAATATCACATAACAGGCATGCCAGATAGGAAAGGACTACATTTCCCAGGATGCCTGGGATTAGAAAGTTAACGTTTATTGGGGAAGAATAAGGAAGCTATTTCTCATGGCAATGCTGTCAACTAGTAAAAAGAGACAGATTTCTGGGTAGAGGGAGGAAGAGCTCCAATGGGCACCTTGAGGAAGGGAAAGCAATGACTGCAACCAGGAGATGACAAATCCTGGAGTCATGACTTCCCTTTTGGAGCCATAATTTTGTGGAGGAGTCCTAATTGCTCTGGGGGGAGGGCAGATGAATGAGGTTCTACTCAATAGGAGTATGGGTAGTGATTGCTTTCTACTCTTTACTGTACATTTGTGTTTTGAATAAATATTTTATTGTTTCCATATTGATCCTTACTCTATTAGTATGGTGAACCATGGAATACCTAGACCTTAGAAATTCCCAGGACAAAATGAAAAAAGAGGCATAAAGGGGATTAATTGAAGCTTGAAAAGATGAATCTGGATTCACATGTTTTGGAGTGGATTCCAGAACTGAATTCTAGAACAATCCAGAGTTGTTCTAGAAAATAGGTTAAATTAAATGCATATGAAGCAAATATAGGAGCAAGGCAGTATGGCATAGAGGAAAGAATGCTGGATTTGGAGATGAAGAACTAAGTTAAAATTCCAACTCTGCCACTTACTAACTATGTAACTTTGAGTAAGTGATTTCATCTCTCTAGACCTCAGTTTCTGTATCTGTAAAACAATGGTTCGACAAAATGGTGTCTAAAAGCCCCTTCAGCTCTGAACCCATGAGCCTGTGATCATCTCTGAATTTCAGGCAGTGTTGCTTAGTGAGATGGCCCCAGAGTCAGGAAGACTGGGCTGAAGAAGCACCTTTGGAACACACTGGCCATGTGGTAAAGTCACTTAGAATCTTAGAGAGTTGCCCAGACCATTGAGAAGGACTCAACCTCTCAATGGTCTAGGCAACTCTCTCAGATTCTAAGTTGCTTTGCTTTGCCAGTGGGAACCTCATTGCTAGGAGTTCTACACTCCTATGAAATAAATCAGGGTTCTGAACCAGGGGTGGGGAACCCGTGACCTCGAGGCCACATGTGGCCCTCTAGATCCTCCAGCTCAACCCTTTGACTGAATACAAACTTCATAGAACATATACCCCTAATAAAAGGATTTGTTCTGAAAAACTTGGATTCAAAGGGCTGCACTCAAGGATCTAGAAGGGTACACATGGCCTCAAGGCTACAGGTTCCTCACCACTGGACCCATTAGCCTTCTTCAAAGCTCTGTGTAATCTGACCCCACTCATGTGTTTAACTTCATTTCCTCTTCCTCTCTAGTACTCATACCCTCTGTTTCAGCTCTGTTGGTTGACTCACCTCTTTACAAGTCAGACTCATTCTTTAATCTGTACTTTTGCCCCCTCTTCCTTATCCTTTAATTATTCAAATTTTACCCATCCTTTAGGAACCAAACCAAGCTGCTCCCTTTCCAGGAAATCTTCCCTGTCTACCCCAGTCCATACTGATCTGCCCTTCTGGAACCCCCAAAGTGGCCTGTTCCTCAGGCCACTCAGGCAATTGTACACAGAGCTACACAAGGGACTAGGTTTGTCCAGTCTCATTTTTCCTTCCTTCCTTCCTTCCTTCCTTCCTTCCTTCCTTCCTTCCTTCCTTCCTTCCTTCCTTCCTTCCTTCCTTCCTTCCTTCCTTCCTTCCTTCCTTCCTTCCTTCCTTCCTTTCCATGGATAATGAAGGTATTTATTTTGCATGACTATAGATATTTGTAATGGGTTTTGTTTTTCTTGCCTTATCAATGGGTAGGGGTCAAGGTGGGGAGAGAGAGAGAATTCAGAACTGAAAATAAAATAAAACTGAATTAAAAAAAAAGAGATAGATAAAATGTTAATAATGCAGATTAAGCTTGAAAAAAAATCTTAGCTAAATCAAGGTAAACTATGTCTATACCATTCTCCAAGCCTACTGGTTTAGTAACCCATTCCTCCCACATTTTTTTCTCCCTCCCATTACTCCCTCTCTTCTACTTCATCTTTTTCTTCTTTCTCATCTCCTTCACTGTTTTCCTCCTTTCTTTCAAAGAACTCTGGATCCTGGTCCTGTTACTTACCTGTATGATTTGAGAAAAGTCATCTCCTGTTTCACTGTCTAAAGCTTCCTCCTTTGTATGGTGAGAGGGCTCCCTATATGATTTCTTAGGCTCCAACTAAAAATTCTATGATCCTCTCCTTTTCTTCTCCTTCTTTCATCTCCCTCTTTCCTCTTCTCTCTCCTACCTAACACTTTATTTTAATGGTCCTTTGATTACACAACCCTTTACAATAAGAGGCTAATCATTATTAATGAATTTGGGCTTCATTGTAATGAGATTGATCAGGCCATGCTGCCCATAGGTAACAGGGAGAGCAGCCATGGGAATGAAGTGGCATGTTGATATGAGCCAGAGGAATTGGTCTAATGAGTTTGGACCCAGAGACTCAGATTTAACTCCTCATTAGCCAGTCTGCTTCTCCATAGTCAATAATTTAATGTTTTTATTTAAAACATTTTTAAATTAAACTTTTTTTTGGGGGGAACATAAATGCAAAATAACCAGGTGATTGAATTCTTCCCTTTTCAATTGTTTGTATTGACACTGTGTAGGAATAGTCTGAAGGCATGGAATCAGTTCTTTTTATTCTTAAATTCTCTTCAGGTCCTAGGTCAGCATTGTCTAGCACCATTGTCATTTTTGATGTCCCACTTGGGGTAATGCAGTCTATGGTGAAACCAAAAAAGTACTTGTGTCCTCTTGTGGGACCATCTGGTTTATTTCCTTCTTTTTATAGATGGAGAAAGGAAGGTTCAGAGAGGGCAACTTCCTTTTCCCAAGGTTACACAGGTGGTGGAATCCCAACTCCCCTGCACTCTCCTGCACACTCCAACTCATTTACAAATGAGGAAACTGAGGGAAACAGGGCTAAGCCACCCTCTTGTAGGTCTTTCTTAGAGAGAGTAAGGTGACTTTTCCATTCCCTGAAAGTGATTCATTTCAATGACAGTGTCCCTCTCTTTCTCCTCTTTCCTGTACCACCCCTACTACTTAAAACAAGATAAAAAGTAATGATAGTACCCAGAGGGATTTAAAAATATGTGTGTGTGTGTGTGTGTGTGTGTGTGTATTGCTTTTTGAAGGGGGGAAGGCAGGGCAATTAGGGTTAAGTGACTTGGTTAAGGTCACATGGCTAGTAAGTGTTAAGGGTCTGAGGCTGGATTTGAACTCAGATCCTCCTGATTCCAGGGCTGGTGCTAGCTGCTCCCCCCACAGTGATTTTTAACCATAAATTCTGGTTGAATGCCCATTTTACTGATGAGAAGATTCAGTATGCGAGAAGAGTGTGACTTTTCTTAGAATCAGTGAGCCTGGCGATGGTGCATGAAATGCTTTCATTCCAATTCCAGAGTTCCCTCACCACCCCTTGCTCCTCAGTTGGATGAGAAAGGGAGCAAAAATGAAAGACAATGTTCAAGGAGACTTAGTCAGAAGAGGGGCTCCCTTTACTTTTCCTTACCTGCTGCTGGTAGTGATTGAGGGATTCAAGTTGGGACTGTCTATTGTAATATATAAATAATTGGTAATATATGCATATGTAAAATAAAAATATAATATAAATATATGATAATAAATAAAAACATATAAATATATCAATGATTGTTGAATTGAATTGGTGACTCAATTCCAGTGACTTTAGCGCCAGGATTGGCCCTGTCGGTTTTGGTACTTGAAATGTGGGTGCTATGGTAACATGATTGCTATGAATATCTACTGACTGCAAAAAGAGGTGGTGTGGTATAGTGGGAAGTGACTTGTATTTAGAGTTAGAGAACTTGGGCTTATATTTTTTGGTTCTGATGCTTGTAGAAACTTAGAGCTAGAAGAAGGGACCTTAAAGATCATCTAGTCCAATTCCCTTCTTTTACAAATGAGGAAAGTGAGGCCTGGGGAAGAAAGTGACTTACTCAAGATTGTTGCTGTTCAGTCATTTCAGTCATGTCTGACTCTTGTTTTTTTTTTTTTAATATATTTTTTTAAGCAATCGGGGTTAAGTAACTTGCTCAAGGTTACATGGCCAGTTATTTCTGGGTGTGGTGCTGAGTGTCTGAGCCCGGGATTCGATCTCCAGGTCGTCCCAACACTGGAGCCGGTGCTCTTACTCGCTGAGCCACCTGGCCGCCCCTTATGTCTGACTCTTGTTGACCCCATTTGGGGTTTTCTTGGCAAAGATACTGAAGTAGTTTGCCATTTTCTTCTCCAACTCATTTGACAGATGAGGAAACTGAGGCAAACAGGGTTAAGTGACTTACCCCGGATCACATAGCTAGTAAGTGTTTGAGGCCAGATTTGAACTCAGGAAGATGAGTCTTTTTGACTTTAGGCCTAGCTCTCTATCCACTTCACCACCTAGCTGCCCATCCAAGGTTACAAAGATAGCAAATTCTAGAGACTTGATTTGATCTTGGGTCTTCTGAGGTAAAATCTGGGACTTGTATGGGCAGCGTACCTAGGAGAAAGGGCACAGGGAAGAAGAGGATAGGTCACGAAGAAGGGGAGTAGGATAAGAGGAAGAGATGGAAAAAAGGAGAAGGGAGAGAGAGAGGAGAAGGAAGAGAGTGCAGGAGAGTTGGGATTCCACTATCTGTGTGACCTTGGGAAAAGGAAGCTGCCCTCTCTGGGCCTCCTTTTGTCCATCTACAAAATGAAGGAAATAGACTAAATGGTCTCTAAGGCCCTTGCTAGCTCTGAATTCTATGATCCTTTGAGAAGTCTGTGGCATTGGATTAAAGCGGATAGGAAGGGGGAGTATTTGTGAAAAAATTTGGAAGGAACAATTACAATAACTCAGTATCCAAGAGATACCTCATTCTAGCTCTTCTGAGCTCTGGATTCAAAGTCCCACAATCTCCAACCCAACTTCCTCTAGTACTTGTTCCTCTGATGGCCATGAGGGAGCACACATTCCTTGATTCCTTGATTTTGTTTCTAGTCTGGGAAACCCTTTGATGCCATCGGGCTCTCACAGAGGTGACTGTCAGATGAAAGTTGGAGTCAAAGGAGGCACTGGACCCTGTCCATGGAAGATAGTTTTGTTAATACAGGAGGGGCAGGAAGGGAGTGAATAGACTCCTTTCCAGACTGTTTGTATTAACCCTGTATGGTAGTAATCCCAACAAGAAGGTGGGATTTGAGTGAGATAATTCCAAATAGAGCAATACAGAGGTCGACAGCTTTCCCCTCCCTAATGAAAGCAAGCAATCTGATATAGGCTGTACATATACAATCATATTAAACATATTTCCACATTAGTCATGTTGTGAAAGAAGAATCAGAACAAAAGGGAAAAACCACAAAAAAGAAAAAAAACAACAAAAAGGAGAAAATAGTATGCTTTAAGCTGCATTCAAACACTATAGTTCTTTCTCTGGATGTGGAAAGTATTTTCCATCATGAAGGACTCAAATTTTCTTCTAGATTTGAACTTTTTTTTTCAGTCTTTTAAGTTCCTGGCTGGTCACCTGCAAATACTAATAAAAGTAGGATATTGGTAGGCAGAAGGATAGACAGACAGACACATGCACACAGAGTCCCCAGTCAACCAAACAGCAAGTATTTATTAAGTTCCTGTGGATGCCAGGAACTGCATATACAAAGACAAAGAATGAAACAATCCCTATTCACAGGGTACTTACATCCTAATCTAGTATTTAACATAGTGCTTGGCACTTAGTAGGACCGTTAATAAATGCCTATTGACTGATGAGAGGGAAAATAAGTAGATATATAAATAGATATAGAATAAATAAAAAGTGAATAAATACAAACATGTCCCTACCTTTATGTGATGGCACGTATATCATTACTAGAGTTGTATTTTTTTGGGGGGGCCTGGGGAAGTGTGATATGCTATTTCAGAAGTTTCTTTCTCCTTGAGATAACATGATTACACAGTATATGCCATGTAATTATTTAATCAAGCTACAACCAGGTCCTTCAGGACAGAACTGGGTGGCTGACCACACCCTCATTCTATCCAAGAGAGAATGCAGACATAATTAGCTACCAGCTGCAAAAAACAAGGGGGCATAAATAATTTCAAATTAAGTATTTTTTTAAAATTTAAAGTAAATACATTATTTTAAGTGGTGGCATAGAAGTCATAGAAACCTTGGGGGAAAGTGACCTTGTTATCTTGGAGTTTGCAATATTGAAGAAAGGAGGCACAGTGGGCATAGTAAGTTAAAGACTTCTCAGGTATTAGAGTTGATAAGGACCTTAGAGATGATATAGCCTAATCCATCATTTTACATATAGGGAAACTGAGGTTCAGAAAGGGAAAGAAGCTGAGTCAAAGTCACATGGATAACTAGTCAATATCAGAGTCTGGAATAGATCACAAGTCCCTGACTCTCAAACTAGTGTGTTTATTAAAAATATTTATATTATAAACTTAATGGATATCAATAAACAGTAACATTTCAATAAATAAAAAATGGATCAGAATAGACAATTGTGTCTGAAACTCTGAAATGTTATGTATAATTTTAAAAAGTGTATATTAAATTTAACTTGGTAGTTCTTTCCAGAGCTCTTTCTGTGGTACCACTTGCCTCTCATTTGCCCTGTTCTATTTTTACTTTTTCCCCATTTAAAAAATTCTAGACTTAAAATGAACCCTTCTATATACATAGAAGAATAGAGTTGTAGAAGAAACTTAAAATTTTTATTATATGCAGCTTTTTTTCCTTTTTGCATATAATAAATTCATCATGTTACCTTTAAAGTTGTCCTGTGTCGGTGATTCTGGGTGATTCTTTCTTCTGCCATCTTCTGTACATTTTGAAAACATATTTCAATAACCTGGTGGGTAGCATGATTAATCACTGGTTCTTTGTAATTGTGACTAGTCATTGCATTGATTAGCATTATAAGTCTTTCAAAGTCTTTTGTTTCTTACAATGTTGTTGCTATATAAATTTTTTTTCTTGGTTTTGCTCACTTTGTTCTCTATCAATTCATGTAAGTCTTCCTAGGTTTCTCAGAAACCATCCCTTTCATCATATTTTATAGCACAATAACATTCTACTACATTTATATATCATAATGTGTTTAGCCCTTGCTCAGTTGATGGGCTCCTTTTGGCTTCTAATTATTTGTCATTATAATGATTCCAGACAAAGACAGTAACTATAAATGTTTTTGTACATATTCATTTTTATCCTCTTTGGGGATATAGGTCTAGTAGTGATATCACTGGGTCAATGGGCATGTACAGTTAAGAAATCTAATTATAAAAACATTTTAAATAAAGATTGTTATGACTTAATGGTCTGAGTCTGTAAATGTGAACATTGTTCATTTCAAAAGGGAATTCTGAAAAGGAAAAAAGGGAAAGTATCTAAAGAAACTGCTGTGATTGCACAGGATGCTTTCAGATGAACTCAGGTTTGAAAAACACAAACCAAAGATGGAAGTAGGGGAAATTAATTAAGAATGGTTTGGGCTTTTAAGACCTGTAAGAATAGGGTTATTAAGTAATTTTCAGTCGTTCTGATTCTTTGTGATCCCATTTGGGTTGTTTTTTTGTTTGCTTTTTGGAGGGGGGAAGAAGGGGAGGGGAGGGGTTTAGTGACTTGCCCAAAGTCACACTGCTAGTGTTAAGTGTCTGAGGTCAGATTTGAACTCAGGTCCTCCTGACTCCAGGTCCACTGCGGCACCTAGCTGCCCCCATTTGGGGTTTTCTTGACAGAAATACTGGAGTGTCTTGCCATTTCCTTCTCTAGTTCATTTTGCAGATGAGGAAACTGAGGCAAACATGGTTAAATGCCTTGCCCAGGGTGCCAGATTTGAACTCAGAAAGATCAGTCTTCTTGATACTAGGCTTGGCACTTGTAATATTAATGGGATATAAGATCTTCCCTGCCTAATAGGCTTCATATGGAGCCCATTAAAGGGAGCTTGCTTAGGGGAGACATGCTTGTAGGAAGGCTTTCACACCTTTTGTTAATTTCTAATTAGGCACTTAGTCAGGAGGGTTGTGATGCCCTCTGGCTCTAAAAAAGGTATATATACTCTGAGGTTAGCATTTTGCTTTGCAGCTCACTCATTGAAAGAATGTTCTTCTGATGTGACCAAATGAGACTCTGGGTAGTTGTTAAGGAGTCCCTTGACTTTGAAAAAATCCAGATGTTGGTGCTTCTCTCTCTGGTAACTAGGTGTGTATTGCCTTGGTTAGAAAGTTGGATCTGTCTGTTGATTGTGCTAATTTCTCATACCGTTAGAAGCCCTGTCTGTTGGTCTTTATTTCTCTGCTTGTATTTTCTCTATTTTCTTTGTTTGGATTTTCTCTGAAGTTCAGGGTGGTGACTTTTCACCTGAACTAATGAATGTAATTTAAAAAAGATTGGTGACCCCTTGAACAGCTATCTTTCCTAGTAAAACAAATCTAAGAACCTATGCCAGCAGCCATCCTGGCTATGCCAGTGTGATTGCTGCTACAGCACTCTATCCCTGTGCCGCTTTGGGGCAGCTGCCTGAAGAAGAACATCTGGAAGGCTAAAATCCCAAATGAATGGTAACTTGCAAAAAATAGAATGGATAGCAAGAAAGATGGTTTTTTTTTGTTGGTTTTAAGAAAAGGCACATTTATGGATAGACTCAGTACTTATGGAAGATAGGGGAATGTTAATAACAGAGATGGCAGAACTACTTAACTGCTATTTTGCTTCCATCTTATTGGCAAGAAGAGTAGTTTTCAAACTGTAAAGAGAAGGCAAACAAACAGAGAGAGAATTAAAAATCAAGTTAGGAGGGAAGACTGCAAGAAAGCCTGTCACTGTTTTAAATAAGTTCAAGTCTTTAAGTGTGGATGAATTACATCGCATAATTAGCATTAGAAGAGTTTACAGAAAAGGCCATAGACTTGTACTTGGCAAATTTTAAGTAATCACAGAGAATCAGAGAATCCAGAAAATGGATGATGGGCAAATATTGTATCAATTTTCAAAGTGGGACAAGTCTGGATTCTGGAAGCAGGCAAACTAGTGAGTACGATGTTGATTCTAGACAAAATCCTGCAGGAGACCACCTAACAATTCAATTTTATCCAACTCAATAAACCTTTAGTAAGTGCCTGCTATGTGTAGGATGCTATACCAGATGCCACAGAAATAAAGGTAGCTATATCTAACTTCTGCTTTTAAGGAGCTTATGATATAATGGTGTGTATAGTGGGGGAGAAGATATAAACACAAATAGCTATGATCTAAGAGAGTGTGCAAATGAGTTGGTCAGGTAAAGTGTTATGAGAAACCTGAGAAGGAAGAATTCACTTTGCTTGGTGGCCATGTGAGTATGTCAGGTAATCATTATTTGTGAGTAGAAAATAATCTGGTGATCAGTAGGAACCATAAAGGGCTTACTAAGAATGAATTATACCAAACTAACTCCATTCCTTTTCATTCTTTGATAGTATTATCAAAATGGAATATCAGAGAGAAACAATGCACCAAAGTATGCCCATGTTTTTCATGACATTTTAGTGACAAAGACAGAGAAATATGATCTGGTTGGACAGAGAGAAATGGATAGGTGTTGACCTGAAAGGGGGCTGGCTTCAAGATACAATGTCATAGAGTTTTATTTGGCTTTGTTCTTTTAGACCTTTGATCAAATTTGTGGATAACTCAAAGTGAGGAGGGCTAACTAATAAAATCAATGACAAAATAAATGTTTTAAAAGAGATCAGCAGTTTGGAAAACTAGGCTTAAGTCAACAGAATGAAATTTGACAGGGATAAATGCCAAGAACTAAATTTAGGCTCAAAAAACCAACTACACAAGGAGAGGATTAGGAAAACATGGCTAGACAGCAATTTTATGTGGAAAGACTTACAGGTTTTATTTTACCACAGGCTTAATATGATCTGACAACATGACGTCGCTGCTAAATAAAGTTATGTCATCTTTGGTCTTGTTAGTAAAAAAGTATAGGACACAAAGCAAAAGAGGCGATTAGTCTTGATACCCTTTCACCTAGCCATCGTCAGGCCTTCTGGTTATCTTGGTGGAGAGAATCAAAGATATTGGTATATCAGAGCTGGAAGAATCTTTAGAGATCATTTAATTACAACTCCATTTTATAGAGAAGAAGACAGAGTCTTAAAGATGGAGTAATTTGCCCAGACCAAGAGTGCCTGACTGGGATTAGAACCCACTTTGCCTGACTCCCAGGCCAGGGCTTTCTCACCACACCATGGGGGTTTTACTGTCTGTGCCTCAGCCTTACGATGAAACATTCTGTACTCCAGAGTTACTGATGCCTTGGACTAACACAACATCACTCTATTATCCACCCTTACAGAAGGAGACCACTGTAAGTATAATTAGTTAATAAATCACCTTGAGTGATAAACAGAATGATAGATGCAGGTTTCACTTGATCACTTTTTTATTAAGGAGAAATAAATCAGCATCATATTGTTGCTATAAACCTTTCAAATTGGTCAAAAATCCCGCTGCCTAGAATTGCAGCAGAGAGGTGATTAACATGACCGTGTGCAGCAACAATTTGTCCCTGATAATTGATACCAATCAATCCCTCTCATTTTTTCTTCTTGTAATAGGTGCCATAAGTCATCCAGTCTCCCACGTCTTCACCCCCTGGCTTCCTGCAGCCTTGTCTTCAAATTTCTTTAAGTCTCAGCCCCACCAGCTTTACGGCAAACTCATCCAGACTCTGCTGGTTTGGGTTAGAGTAGTTTCTGGGACTCTTCCCCTACAGTGACTTACATTAGTGTTGGCCCTCCCTTTGGGGCACCTGGGCCTTTGTCACTCCTCTCCTCACCTGTCTAAGGTGACTCCTTAGCATAGCTTGGCTTACAAGTGAGAAGAGAGGGCTTAACTTCTCCCAGTTCAGCAATTGGGACGGGATTGGTAGTATCAGACAGATGCTGCTTGCTTGGAGAGGTCCTCTGCCTAAGAGTCTCTGCCTTGTCACATCTGTCCTCTCATTCACTTCTGTGTGTGTGTGTGTGTGGTTCCTTGTCCTACCATGGGGAGCTATCAAGAGACATTTGTGATATTTCAGGGCATTCCTTGCTTTTGAGGCTGGTTCCGACAGACAGACTTGGTCTGGCCTCCTTCTGTGGCCAACCCAAGGTAAGGAAAAGGAGCATGTATACTTCCTGTCTTCCCATCACTCTCACCCTCAACCCGTAACTAGGATATATATTTTTTTGTGTGTGGGCTAAGGGTAGAGGGAAGAAGAGAAACAGGAAAAGCATATCTAGTGGCCATGGGAGGGAGGAAGTGCCATTGGGAAGCCATGAAGAGTCTATGCTGCTGAAGGGCTGGCTGCTGCTCTGGGGGCAGAGGGTGGGGTGGGCTTGGGTAGGAGTTTCGCTATTGTGGGGAGGTTATGTGTCCCAGTATAAGACTGCCAGTGCCAAGGGTAGTACTGGGTGGGAGAAGCTCAGATGGGTTGTCACTTTTGGGAGCAGAAAGTGCCTCCTAGCATGGTGCTCCTGGTTTCCTTTCAATTTAATTCCCCTGGAAGTGAAGCCTTGCTTGTTCTATCCTGTTACGGCTCTTTACCCTCTCTTTCCTTCTTACCATCTCAGCTCCATTTTTTTTATCTCCTCCACTGGCTCTCCCATCCAATTCACATAATGACAGCTAGGGGCTCAAGGGAAACAAAATTCCTATCACCAGGAAGCACCAAGGGAATGAAAACAGGCACAACACCCTTTTTGGCCCAAGGAACGAGAAAAAGAGTTCTACAGAGAATGATTTTCTGATTTATTTAGCTCATATTACAATTCCTTCTCTTATTTATTCAATTGAAATTTATCAGAGTACATATTTTGTGTAGGCCTCTGTGCTAGTCCCTAGGGGAGATACTGAAATAAATAAGACTGTGTCTCTTCTCTCAATAAGCTTAATACGGCGATAACTATATTATAAAATAGAATGTGCTAAGCACATAAAAGTGGTACAAAGTGCTTTTGGGGTTCAGAGGAAGGAGGGGGGGAATCAAACAAAGCAATGTAGAAGTGGAGGCACTTAGCTGAACCTTGAAAGAGGAATGAGATTTAAATGGACAGAAATGGTGTAGGGAAAGGGGTCATATGCAGAGGGAACAACATGTACAAAAGTGCCAAGGCAGAAAAATGTAAGAAGTGCTTAGGACAGGGGTGAGGAACCTGTGGCCTCGAGGTCATGTATGATCCTTTAGGTCCTCAAGTGTGGCCCTTTGATTGAATCCAAACCACAGAATGCAAAAAGGTCAAAGGTCAAAGCCACATACTCAAATGAATACAGTGGTCTTGGAATCGAAGGGCCTGGGTTCCAATCCTGACTCTAATATGTATGAACTGTGTGATTCTGGATAAAACACTTCCTCTTCTTGCTTTCCTCATGTATAAAATGAGTATCATAATACTTGTATTACCCACCTTATAGATAGTGTGTGATAGATATAAATGTGATAGAATCACACTGACAGTTTTAGCTCTATGACGTCTATTCTTTCTTCCCACCTGTCAGAGAATTGCTTCTCTTTTCTGTTGTATGAGTGTGGACTCCCTTTGCTCCAGTGGCATCCTGGCTGGTTGTTTCTTTCTAGGACCCTAGCTCATGTTCAAACTTTTGCCCTCTATACTTGATGCCAAGCTTACTTGTCATTTCATAGTCTTAATTCATAGTTCCAGGACAGGAACAGGAAAAATTAGAGTTGATGGGGACTTTATAGATAATTTGCTTTAGAACTTCATTTTGAAGATGAGGAAACAGGCCAGAGGTGAAGGAGCGATTTACCCAAGGTCACAAGGTGAGTCAGCTGCAGAGATGGGACCACAGCTCAGTGGGTCTGGCTTTCTGTCCATCGCCTCATATGCCATGACATCATACTGATTCTTGAAGGTCTCTGAAAAAAAAAATCAGACCAGATATGTGCAAACTCCTGCTAAGGAGGGGATGCCAAAGGTCACAGCCAGGGCTGCAGTTCAGGCATGGTTCTCTGTGCCACAGTGAAATCTGGGGCAGACTTATTCTCTTCCTTGTGTCTTTGGTTTCTTCTTCATGAAATTACTCAAAATTTTAAGCATAAAGAATCTCGGAGTTGGAGTCTCAGAAGGATTCTGGCACAACCTTTCTGTGTGTAACACAAATGTTACACCTGCACCCTTCCTCCATTCCCTGGATCTTCAAGGTCATTCCTCACAGCTTGTTTGGGTGTATCTCTCAGATGAGAGGAGAGGAGAGATCTCAGTGCAGCTCAGCTTTTCAAACTGGACTGATAGTTATATGAATGAATGAGAAAGTACTTATTGTGTTATGCAGGCAGCTAGATGGCACATTGGATAGAGCACTGGGCCTGAAATCAGGAAGACTCATCTTTCTGAGTTCAAATCTGGCCTAAAACACTCACTAGCTGTATGACCCTGGGCAAGTCACTTACTTAATCCTGTTTGCCTCATTTCCTCATCTGTAAAATGATCTGGAGAAAGAAATGGTGAACGACTCCAGCATCTTTGCCAAGAAGACCCCAAGGGGGGGTCACAAAGAGGCAGATATAACTAAAATGACTCTGGGGAACAAATTGAAAATTGAGACAATCCCTGTTCTTCAGGGTTATATTCTAATTGGGGGTAAGAATATACATAGGAGGGTTCAGCTGAAGAGGAGATGGAAAGGTCCAATGGTCCTTAATGGCCTAGAATTGAGTAGATAGCCAGGAACAAGGGTCTGTAGGGTACAGCTGCAGGGAAGATGGAAGGGCCTGATGCACTGGAAGGATCACCTGGAGGGCAGAGGGTAAGGTCTAGGGGTCTAGAAGGAACAATGAACAGGAAGCTGTGAGCTTACCCCTTTTTCCCATCAGGAGCATACATTTCTTAGGACCTCATCGTTGATGAGAAAGGCTAAGCCCTCTTTCACCACAGACATCATCTTCTGCCCATTGTAGACAAATTCAAAGGGTAGTACCGGCCACATTACCACTGCTACATTCCCCCCACCCATTCGCTGCTCCTACAAGCCTAGGTCGATACAGGTTAGGGCTGTCTGGCCATAGCCATCGTCATGGCTGAGCTTTTCCCACAGCATAAGGAGGATGGGGAAGAAGTCATACTTGAGGTTGAGGCTGGACCTGCCAGCTTCCCAGGAGAGAAGTTGCAACTCAGGCCTGGCCCATCAACAGATGCTTGCAAGCAAAGTTCCCATGACAAAATAATAGGAAAATTCATTTGGAGGAATAAGATGTCAAAAATCTCAAGGGGAAATAATGAAAAAAAGTGAGAAGGAAAGGGAGACTAGTAGTATGATTTCTCAAACTGTACTATATCAAAACCATTTGGTACTGGTTAAAAAATAAAAATGATGGCTGTTGTTCTTACAAGCAATCAGTTGTAAGTAGCATAGTGTTCAATATGACCAAGTTCAACAACTACTAGGGTAAGGACTTACTGCTTGATAAAAAGTATAGGAAGCTTGACAGGAATTAGGTTTCACCTAACATTTCACACTGTATATCACAATAAGTATCTAATGGATACATGACCTAGATTAGAAAAAGTTAATATTATGACCAAGGTAGGTTGTGGTTGTGATTTGTCCTTCATTCTCGAAGAGGACCATGACATCAGGGAGATGATGACATGACTTGTAATTGAAGAGGAAAGAAGGAGATGCTTGTCACAGTTCTGGATAGGAGGCTTGTATTTGATCAAATAAGGGACAGTCATAAAAAATAAAATAGACAATTTTAAGTACATCAAGTTGAAAAGTTTTATATAAGCAAAATCATTACAGTTAGGAGGAAAAAAGTTAACTGGGAAAAATTTTTGCACCACATTTCTCAGGAAAAGGTCTGATATCCAACCTATATAGCAAATTGATGCAAATATAAAAGAATGAAATTCAATCTCAATATAGATAAATCATTAAAGAATATGAACAGGCAGTTTTCAAAGGAAGAAACACAAACTATCAACAACCATATAAAATGCTCCTAATAACTAATAAAAGGAGAAATGCATATTCAATGCATCTACCTCATGCCCATCAAATAAGCAAAAATAATAAAAAACGAAAATAACGATTACAGAAGAGACTGTGGGAGTATCAACACACTCATGCACTGTTGGTGGAGCTGAGAATTGGTCTGACTATTCTGGAAAGAAATGTGAAGTCATACCCAAAAGTCATTAAACTGTATTTACCTTTTGATCCATCCATGATGTTGCTAGGTTTGATTAGAAAAAAAGGTCAGCAGAAAAAAGGGTCAGCAGTGCATAACATATTGTTTTAATCAACCCTATTCTTCCTTGTCATTGTAATGGAAGACAGAAGAAATAATGGTGATAAGTGGAACTAAATAGAAACACACAAACAATTGACTATAGACATGATAAAACATTTGTACGTTCTTTAGATTCTAAGTTTGACAAAATATCTTGTCATGTGGAAGCAATTTGTTCATTGATTGGCTAGGTTTCTCTCATGTGTTTTATGCAAAAATGGCACTGATAAAAACATTTTTAACTTCTCCAAATACTATTGCTAGGCACACCCCAAAACAGATTAAAGACAGAGGAAAAGGACCTATACGCACAAAAAATTTGTAGCAATGATATTTGTCATACTAAGGAATTGGAAACAAAGTACATGTCTACCATCTGGGGAATGGCTGAACACGTTGGTAGATGAATGTAATAGAATATTGTTGTGTTGTAGGGAATGAAGAAAGGGACAGATTTAGAGAAAATTGGGAAGACTTGTATGTACTGCTTCAGAGTGAAGTGAACCAAACCAGGAGCACAAACCAGGATTGTGATTAGGTAAAGCAAAACAGCTCTGAAAGATGTAAATACTGTGATCAATTCATCAATGACCAATCATCACCCCAGAAGATTGCATGTCTCGTCTCCCACCTCTTAGCAGAAAGGAGATGCACTAGAAGTGCAGAGTGAGACATACATGTGTGTGGCCAGTACAAGTATGTATAACTGATAAGTCAATTTGTTTTGCTTGCCTATACTTATCTATCACAGAGACTTTTATTTTGTGTTTTGTGGTTGGGTTTTTTTTTTTTTTTGGTCTTTTTGGAGTGGTGGGAAGGCAGGGCAATTGGGGTTAAGTGACTTGCCCAAGGTCACACAGCTAGTAAGTATCTGAGGCCGGATTTGAACTCAGGTCCTCCTGATTTCATCACCAGGGCTGGTGCTCTATTCACTGCTTCACCTAGCTGCCCCCAGGGACTTTTATTTTTGAAAGGGAAGAACTGCGAGATGGGAAAGTGGGTTGGTAGGGATAGAGATGAAAAAAAGGAAAAATAAAAAGCATTTATGTAACATTAAAAATATACATAATATTGCAGAAGAAAGATTAGAACAGGACAAAAACAAACAGGAAAGTGATGGTACTATTGTGTTAAGTTTAATATAGACTTAATAATAACATATTATAGATGATTCAGTTTCATATATAATCCTCTTTTCTTCCATTGTACATGGCAACATTCATATTTGTTAAGATCATAATAAGTAGAAGCTCCCATGTTAGAGTTTCTACAATATATATATATATATATATTTCCCCCCCCCCTTTTTGGAGGGCAA
The DNA here is from genome assembly GCF_028583685.1 of Petaurus breviceps papuanus. NCBI lineage: Eukaryota > Metazoa > Chordata > Mammalia > Diprotodontia > Petauridae > Petaurus > Petaurus breviceps. Next base: position 5,425,884 of record NW_027187280.1, on the reverse strand, counting down.
TTGGGGTTAAGTGACTTGCCCAAGGTCACATGGCTAATTTTGTGTTAAGTGTCTGAGGCCGGATTTGAACTCAGGTCCTCCTGACTCCAGGGCTGGTGCTCTATTCACTGCACCACCTAGCCACCCCTACATTTTTATATCTTAAAAATTATGGAGGTATTTTAAGGTTTGGTAGTACTATTCCGTCTCATTCCTAACTATTACCATTATTTACCTTAGAATACTGGACCTTTTAACATACCATTTTGAGGTTGGCAGAGGGGAGAGATGGGGAGAAAATTTGGAACTCAAAATCTTATAGAAATGAATGCTGAAAACTAAAAATAAATAAATAAAATTTAAAAAGAATATTGAACCTTTTGTTCCTACAAATGAATTTGGTTATTGTTTTTTTTTCTGTTTTAATAGTAAGGCACTAAATGTGGTATACTTGTTATATTTGCATGATTCAACTATGAATTCATATTCTTGTTATTTGTCTTTTATCTCTGTTAAAAGTATTTTTAATTTTATCAATACCAGTTTCGATATGTCTTGATAGATTGGCTCCCAGGTGTTTCATGTATTTAGAGGTATTTTGAAAAGGAATTTTCTTTTTACCATTTCCTCCTGATTTTTCTTATTGCTACATAGAATTGTTGATTTGAAGTATTTGTTGTCCTTTGTCCTTACTGAAATTATCCTCTCAATTAGTTTCTTTCCCAGTTCTCCAAGGTATTATGTCATCAGCAAATAGGAATGATTTTGTCTCATCTTTTCCAGTATTTGTGCCTTTTTTGTCATATTGTGATGGCTAGAATTTGTAGAACTATGTCAAATAATAGTGATAAAAGAAGTATTTTTTCTTTCCCTGAATTTATTGGGAAAATTCTAGAATTTCTCCTTTGTAAATAATAGTTGCTTTAGATTTTAGCCATGTACATTTTCAAATTAATAAATATCCCATTGATATGTGTTTTCTTAAAGGTTTTTAGCTAAGTTTTTAAATGAGTGCTATGTTTTGCCAAAGGCTTTGTCTGCATCTATTCCTATAATTTTATGGTTTTCTTTTCAATGTGATTAGTTATGGCAATTTCCCCCCAGTATAGAAGTAGCTTCTCATCTCTGGTATAAGTCTGACTTGATTGTAATAAACATTGTTTGAATAAAAAAAAATTATTGAGGATCCCTCAAAGAACTTTTGGTTATGTGGATTAGAGGTATCAATTCATCATACTGGAAATTTATCATATCAGAAATTGATTTTTATCATATTAGAAATGAAAATGTTTTGGTATTATTATGAAAATTGTTTTGACTCTGAGAACCCTGAAGAGGGTCTTCAGGATTGCTGCCTTGAAGTCTGTTTTATCTATTGCTTTGTACTGAGAAATGTAACTTTTTTTTTTAAAGCAACTGGGGTTAATTAACTTGCTCAAGGTTACATGAGCAGGTGTTTCTGAGTGGGTGCTAAGTGTATGAGCCCGGATTCGATCCCCAGGTCATCCCGACACTGGGGCCGGTGCTCTTACTCACTGTGCTACCTGGCCGCCCTGAAATGTAACATTTCTACCTCCAAATGCCCCTATTTTAGACCCTTTCCTTTTTCAAAAAAATTTTTACTGATGACAAGGACATTTTTATGACAAAGTTATTTCCAGATATTCCCTTCCAACCCAAGGAATTTTCCCTTGGGGGAAAAACAGTTAAACAATACCAGCTGACAGAAAGATTGTGTCTGATAGCATATGTGATGCTCCCCACTCACAGCCCTCCACCTCTTCATTGGAAGGAATTTGGTACATTTCCTCATCTCTTCTCTGGAGCCAAGATTGGTTATTATAAGTACACAGAACTTGACTTTGTTTTATTGTTACTTTAGTTTACATTATTCTAGTCATTATTTTTTTGGTTCTTATTTCATTTAAGCCTTTCTTTGTTTCTCTAAATTCCTCATATTCACTGTTTCTTATAGTCTTCCCTCTTTTATTTATTTATTTTTTGCTTTTTGGAGAGGGGAAGGCAGGACAATTGGCGTTAAGTGAATTGCCCAAGGTCGCAGGGCTAGTAAGTATTAAGTGTCTGAGGTCAGATTTGAACTCAGGTCCTCCTGACTCCAGGGCCAGTACTCTATTCACTGCACCACCTAGCTGCCCCTTCCCTCTTTTATTGAAAGGCAACATGACATAGTGGCAAGAGTGGCAGCTGTGGGATTTTCTCCATTAGAATGAAAGCTTCTTGAGGGTGGATTATTTTTTGCCTTTCCTTGTATCTCTGCTGCTTAGCCTAGTTAGTGCTTAATAAATGTGTGTTAATTTGACTTCATCTGGAGTTTGGAAGAAACCTATATTCAAATCCTGTCTATCCTGCTTAGTAACTTGTGACCATAAGCAAGTTGCCAAATCTCAGTTTCCTCATCTGTAAAATGGTTATGTCACAGGGTTGTTGTTGAAGAGATAATTTTTTCAAAGTGTATACACACACCTTAAGATGCACAGATCACTTAAATAAAATATAAATGTCAGTTCTTCTTATGATTGTGATTCTCTATCTTTATGACTTTATGACTGCCAGTGACCTTTCCTATCAAACTGGGCAGCTTGATGATTGTACAAATTACTGGAGTGAACATGGAAGATGATGACCCTGTTTGATAGCCTGTCTACCCTTGTGATCAGTGAGCCAGGCTGCTTTTCCTGTCTCACACATAGACTTCCTTTGATCCATCCCCTTGTATATCACATCTGGTGGCTCCAATGTCCCTCTCCCATGGGGTCCTCTCATCTGGGACCCGTCATCATCTATAGAGGACGACTATTGACCCTGTTGCCCCTTAGATTAAGGTAAAACTGAACAAACCTTCATTTCTGGTGAAGAGAAGTATGCAGTCTTATAATGCCCTTGGCCTGATGGCTTTGTCCTTGTGCCAGGATCCAAAATCTATGTCAGGGCTTGGTGTCCGTGGGCCTCTAATGCAAATGGTAAAGGGAGGTTTCTCTTGCCGTTTCCAGCATTCCCAGTCCCATAACTTTGGGACTACTATCACTTGTATCCTGAATTTTTCTTAGAGCTAGGATCAGTGTCCCTTTCTCCTTAAGAAGAACTGAAATATTGTCTCTCATTTTATCTTGGGATGGGGAGGCCCTCATGGGCTATAATTTGGGGTTGTTCTCAGTCTGATGTGACGATGAATTCAAAAGCATTGGATCCCTCTTATAAACAGGGTGCTATATTAGGTACCAGAGATACAGAGACAAAAGGCCAAGTTGGTGTTCTTTACTGTTGGAGCAGGGACTGTACATATAAATTTGGAGAACAGATTCATAGATCCAGACCTGTAAAGGACTGCAGAGGCCATCTAGTACAACTCTCTCATTTTACAGATGAGGAACTGAGCTTCAGAGAGGTTAAGTGACTTACCAAAGTCACACAGATAGTAAGTAGTAGGGCTGAGATTTGAATCAAATTTTTCTCATTCCATATCCAAATTTCTTTCCAATGTAGCAGATGATTTCTTAATATTTCCCCTAGAAACTCACTGGGCAGATAGATGGTGCAGTTGATAGAGTGCTGGACTTGGCATCAAGAAGACTTTTCTTTCTAGGTTTCAATATGGCCTTAGATACTTATTAGCTGTGTGACCCTGGATAAGTTACCTGATCTTGTTTGCCTGTTGACCCAGCTGTAAAATGAGCTGGAGAAGGAAATGGCAAATCACTTTAGTATCTTTGCCAAGAAAACCCCAAATGTGATCATGAAGCATTAGCTACAACTGAAAACAACAATAAGAAGTTCAATAGTGCCATTTCTGACACCTTTGGCTGCTGGTTTAGGTAGGTTGTCCAGCACAGTGAGGGGCCTGAGCCCATCTACTTTCTCAGCTCAGATGCTGAACTCAGGGGACTTTCATGATCATACCCAATACTCCAGAACAGAATTCATTATCAGTAGGTCCCTTTGGACCCCATCTCAGGAGGTTTAGTGGTTAAAGAAACAAATCCCTTTGAAAGGGGAGGTCTTTCAGATAAGGCAAGCCCATGCCCTAACTCAAGCTCAATGTTCAAACAAAGGTAACATTCAACTGAGGTTCTCCTGAGAGGGGTTAGAGAGAGTAAGGAGATCAAATGATCAGAGATTGAGAACTACAAGAGATTTTCTAGATACTGTCCAGTTCAATCCATCACTTTGTGGATGAGGAATTGAGATCCAGAGAGGTTGTAACTTGCTCAGTGTCACACAGGTAGTGAGGAACAGTGGGAAATATATGCTCAGGTATTCTGACTCCGGATCTGACTCTTTCTGTACTACTTCCCCTGAGTCACTGTCACAGTTCCCCATTGTCCCACCCATTGTCCTACCTCTGTTCCTCTTAAGCCCTGTAGTGGCCCCACGAGGGCTCCTTCAGGCTCAGGAACCCTGACACCCTACAGCTGAGCCCAGGCAGCCCCTCTCCTTTCCCTGCCTGCCTCTGCCTTTGGTTCCCTCTCCAGAGCAGGCTTTGAGGAAGGCAGCTTCAATAACGACAGTCCCCTCCCTCCTTCCCATACTCGCTCACGTCCCCCTGAACATCTGACCCTGCTAGGAGTGCAGTTTTTCCCCCTCTCTCCCCAACTTTGATTTGATCAGGCCAAATCTGAAATGATGTGTGAAAGTAATGATATTTTGTAATTAAATCTCTGGCGATGGCGGCTCTAATTTGTGGGACATGCATTGTTCATAAGGAAAAAACGCATCAATTCATTTTCTGACTGGCTACTCCAGGGACTTGTAATTAGACCCAGCTCATCTCTCGCTGCCTCGCATATTAAAGAGCTACTGATACGCAAAGGGAATTTGGGAGGTTTTTTTTTTAAACCTTCTAATAATGTTAGCTCAATTAGAAAGGTTCGAGGATAAAGGAAAAGTTTTGGATGAATCGAGCATATTCTGTTAGAAGGAAAGGAGATGCTGCATAGAGGAAATGGGAGCAGAAACCCCAGAGATGTGGCCATTGCAGACTGGGTTGTTGGTATGGATAACAATTAAGAAGTGCGGTTTCCCAAAAGCGGTCCTGATTGTGGAGACAGAAGGCCTAGACTTTACTTCTGGCTTCCAAAATCTTCCTAGCTCTGTGACCTTGGGCAAGTCACTTTAGTTCAGTTTCCTCTTCCCTTCAATGGGTATAAGAGTCCTGTCACTAACCGCCTCACAGAGTTGTGGGGGAAAGCTCATTATACATCTTAAAGCATTCTAGAAATGTGAGTATTGTTACTATGCAATTAATCAATTGTAAGTGTTCCCTCTGACCCAGCATGGCGCTATTTGCTGTGGGTACAAAGACAAAAATGAAATAGTCCCTGTTCTTAAGGAGCTTGTTCATGATCTAGCTTAGGTGAGATGGCATGGTGTAGGTATACGTACAAAACAGATAGGAGATTTTTTGGGGGGGCAAAGTCTCTAGCAGGTTAGGGGATGAGGAAAACATGTAGAAGGTAGTATTTGAGCTGAACCTTGAAGGAAACAAACATTCTAAGAGGTACTGGTGAGGAAGGATGCATTTCTATGCATGAAAGATAGTCAATACAAAGACATGTGACAGAGGATGTTGTGTGTGAGGAACAGTAAGAAGGTCAATTTGACTGAAGTGTAGAGTGAGTTAAAGGGAGTGATCGTGACAAGGCTGGAAAGACAGTTTGGGGCCAGGTTGTGAAGGGCTGTTGATTAGAAACTTTTCTAGTGCTAAGCCTTCAGAGTCTCTAGACTGAGTGTTATCATGTTGGTTCCCACCTACCCAAATTCAAGCTGGTCTCCATTTCTAGGGAGCTGGGGATCTCTGATAGTCAGGAGTCAGGTGTTATATCTGTCCAGCCATCCATATGATCCCATAACCTTGGAAACTGTATTCGAATAGTATAAATAAACCATCACATCCCCTGCTTTTCCTTTAATGGCTCTCTGCATTTTACGCTGATGGCAGATACTAGGTTGGTATTTTCCAGAGCTTTAAAGAGATACATTCCCATTCTGTAGTAGAAATAATATAGGTGAAGGGAGTACAGATCATTAGCATTGGGTCTACAATGTAGAAAAAACATAGGGATCACTAAATCAGATTAAGAATTAGGAGAGTCTCAAAGATCATCTGGTCCAACCCTCTTTGTTTTACAGGGGAGGAAACCGAGGCCCAGGGAAGTTAAGTGACCTAGACAGAAAGTGTCAGAGTTGTGATTTGAACCCACATTCTCTATCTCAGAATCTAATGCTTCTTCCCCCTCACTATGGAGATACTACCATTGATCTTACCCTCCACTGCCCCATCCCCATTGTAGTGGCCTGACCACTGGGAGTGGTCATGGACACTGGTCTTATACTTTAGCTACCTGAACCTACGTATTACCTGGCCCTTACAACTGGTGTGTACTGAACATGAACATGAATCCTCCTTTATGGGTTGGGCCCCCATTTAGAATGTGAGTTCCTTGAAAGCAAGGACTGTCTTGACTTTCTATTTGTAATATAGTGTTTACTATAGCATTTAATAATAATAATAGTAATAGCTAACAGTTCTTACTATGTCCCAGGCACTGTGCTAAGTGCTTTACCAAAAGTTATTTCGTTTAATACTTACAATAACACTGCGAGGTAGGTGCTATTATTGTCCCCATTTTACAGATGAGGAAACTGAGGCAAACTGAGGTTAAGTGACTTGTAGAGGATCACATAGCTAGTCAGTAATTGAGGCAGGATTTGAACTCAGTTCTTCCTGACTCCAGGCCCACCAATCCATCCACTTTGCCACCTAGCACGGAATAAGTGCTTAGTAAAATGCTTTTCCGTTCCATTCCAAATGATCTTTGATTTCATTAGTATAGGGGCACCCTTCACCAATACAGATCACAGCCAATCCACACCTCAGTGGATTGCTTAATGAGTTGTTATGGCTGAAAATATATGTGTTACCCAGTTGCTAACCTTTTGAGGATGAGTGTTTATGAACCCAGCTGGCCTGGGTCTAGGGACAGTAGACACACCATCCATTGCAAGGCCATACTCTGACTTCTTTTCTCTTCAGTAGGAAGTCTCACAGAACTTTGTTTGATGGTCATAGCCTTAACAGAGACAAGTATGGTACAATAGAAAGAACACTGACCCCGGGGTTAGAGTTCCTGAGTTCAAATCTTACTTCTGATAGTTACTGCCTGTGTGGACTTGGGTAAATCAATTAACCTCCTTGGGCTTCAATTCCTCTTCTGTAAAATAAGAGGATTGAACTAGATGAGAGGTTTTCTGGTTCTAAATAGATGATCCTTCTAGAAACTAGGCCATGGAATCAGAGGAGATCATTGGTGGAGCTCCATGGCCATTTAAGACACCTTAATCTTTCATCTTCAGCCTTGACTGAATCCAGTGGTTCTCAATCCATACTCATGAAGAGAGCCCATAACAAGGCCTCTCTATTTGCCCTTCTTTGTGTATTTTGCATATTCCTTTATTATAGGTTACTTTCTATGGATGATGCTTTGCCAGTGGCTGTTTGTGTGAGCTAATTGGCTGGGGTAAGTGTTAGAGTTGATGGGGACTGAGGAAATGAAGATAATGTATAGTTACTCCCTGTGACATCAGAGGCCAGCTGCATAATAGACAAGAAGGCAGGCTTGAGACCCCAGGAGCTGGTGGAGGGAGGGGGGGCGGGGAAGAGACCTGGCACGGCCATTTACAGACCATGTGACCTTGGGCAAAATGAGGGGGTTGGACTAGATTAGGGGTGGGGACCTGTGGTCTTGAGGCCAATGTCCTTGAGGCCACAGGTTCCCCACCCCTGGACTAGATCATTGCTGAATTCCTTTTAGATCTAGATCCTAGAAAATCACTTTTATTAATATGAGTAGAGAAATACACTTGGACAGAGAGTTTGCTTCCTAGTCTGGAGACCTGGGTTCAAGTCCGCACTCTGCATATTAACTCTGTGACACTGGGCAAATCACTTAACCTCTCAGTGCCCCAATTACCTCTTTAGGACTATAAGTTGCAGAGCAAGGAATGATTTGCATTGGTAGAGGGAATTTCCTCACTGAGAGCTCCATTTGTCAATGAAATCATGTGTCCTGTAAGAAAAAAAAGTCACATGTTGGTTATTACTATTATTATGATGATCTTATGAACGAGCTCTAATTAGAGCTGGAAAGGAATTTAGTCCAACACCCTTATTTTATGCATGAGAAAAGTGAGCCAACGTTTGCTAAATATCTACTCTGTGTAATGTATTATGTTAGTTATAGAGTAAAATAGTAATAGCTAGCATTTAGATATCACTTTAAGGTTTGCAAAGCACTCTATTATTATCTCATTTTATCCTTGCAAAAACCTTGGAAAGTAGGTGTTGTTATTATTTCCATTTTATAGATGAGGGAACTGACAGACAGAAATTAAGTGATTTGTCCAGGGTCACACACCTGCTGAATGAGAATGGATTTAAATTTAGGTCTTCCTGATCCCAGGCCTAGCACTCTATGCACTGTGGCTCTACCTAGCTGAGACACAGAGGCAAATATGACTGATAAGTTAACTAACAGACCTTGGAACCTAGTAGGTCCAGAGGTGAATTGACTTGGTTGAGTTCACACAGCATGTAAATGGCAGAACTGGATAGGAATCCAGGACTCCTGCTTGCCTGGGCTTTGTATTTGCTGCTCCTCTGTCTGGTTCAGCTCCGCAGACCAAGGTGCTCCTCCCAGGATAAGTTCATCACTTCCAACTCGACTCACCACCATTCTGCTAGCCCTAGCCTTGATGAACGCCTCCTCTCTCAGCCTCCTCTCCCCTCTGATTGGAGGGCTTGGAAGGTGGAGTGCTACACTCCCCCAGTGCTTCCTTTATAGAGGGTGGGCACTGCACTCTTAGAACACTCCACTGTGTATCTGCTGCCTTCCCTGGTCCCTGGACAGAGCACCTTCTGCTCTCCTGCCCTCCCTTTCCCGCCTTCTCTGGTATGTTCTCTTCCCGCTCCCCCATTAGATTTCAGACACCTTGAGGGCAGAGTCTCTATTTCTTCTTATTAATTGTATCCCCAGCTCTTGGGGCATGCCTGGCATATATAGGGCGCTCAATAAATATTTATTGGGTTGGATTTCCACCGGGCCATTGCTGCCCTTGAGCCACCCCATGTTTATAATTCAATTCCAGTATTTTTGAGCAATCTAGGTGATGAAGTGGATAGAAGGAAAGGAGGCCCTTGTGGAATGACTAGAGCAGGGCAGAGAATTGAGGTGGAGAAAGAGCACGTTCAGGAGGTGGGGTTTCTAGTCTCCCAGTCTCCTCACCCTTGGAGGGGCTGCCAGGAGGAGGAGAGATGTGGCACGGGAGGGAACAGCGCCACTTCTGTGGGGGTAAAATTGGACTTAAAAAAAATCACGCTTAAAAAAAAGGAAAACAAAAAAGGGGCAGCTAGGTGGCACAGTGGATAGAGTTGCTGGGCCTGGACTCAGAAAGACTAATATTCCTGAGTTCAAGTCTGGCCTCAGACACTTACTAGCTGTGTGACCCTGGCCAAGTCCCTTAACCCCACTTGCCTCAGTTTCCTCATCTGTAAAATGAGCTGAAGAAAGAACTGGCAAACCAGTCCAATATATTTGCTAAGAGAACCCCAAATGGGATAACAGAGAGTCAAACATAACTGAAACAACTCAACAATGACAATATGCAGTATGACTGGAATTAGGCAGGTATAGATAAAGAATACAGGCCCTATACTCAAGGAGCTTACCAGCTAATGGTGATGGGGGTGGGACAAATCATTATGTTAATAACTGTGATATAAGGGAGAAAGCCTTGTAAAATTCTCTGAGAAATTTAAAGCAAAAAGAGGGTCCCCTACATGGGAGGCCAGGGAAGGCTTTGTGAAGGAGATACCTTCAAATTTATATTTCAAAAATCTTCAACAAACATTTATGAAGTACCTAGTATGTTCAAGGCCTTATTCTAGGCACCGGGGACACAGACACAACCGGAAAACATCTCTGACTTCAAGGAGCTCCTATTGAATGGGTGCTGCCTCAGAAAAACTGAGGCCTGGGAAGGGCCTAAATTTAGAAAGGCCACGGTCGCCCACTGCAGACTGGGTCATTGCCGGTATCCTGACCTCTGTCCTGCTGCTGGACTTGGATGACTTCAGGGGAGAGAATGAGGCTGATGACCGCACAGCCCTGCCTCACTGAAGTCTCACTCATGGGCAAGTCAAGGTCTCACTTCTATGAGGTCATTGGTCCCCTTTGAGAAGGAGGGACAAACCACAACAATGACAAGAAGCTCCTTGAGTGCAGGAAGCATCTTTTCTACCTTTGTGTTTATAACCCCAGCACTTAGCACAGTGTCTGGCATGACACTCAACAAATGTTTATTGACTGATTTTCAGAAGAAGGCAGCAGTTCATTCCCATGGGGTTTGCCTCCTGGTGAGTATGGGATGACTGGATGTGAAAAGGTTTGAAGTCAAATATAATTGTATAGATTTGAGCAATTGTATGACTTCAAAAACCCCTGCAAGGAAAAATTATAGTTGCTATTTATCTAACACTCTAACAAACAGCATTTATTTATATATATTGTCACTTTTGACCTTTGCCATTCTGTACAGTACTATAAGCATTATTTTGCGTGTTTTGCAGATGATAGGGACAGGCCCAGAGTCAGGAAGACCTGAGTTCAAATCCAGCCTTGGACACTTACTAGCTATGTGATTCTGCGCAAATCACTTCACCTCTTTGCCTCAGTTTCCTCATCTGTAAAATGAGATGGAGAAGGAAATGACAAACCACTCCGGTCTCTTTGCCAAGAAAACCCCAAATGGGGTCATAAAGAGTCAGGCATGACTGAAACAGCTGAACAACAACAGACAATAAAACCAGGACTCAGAGGTTAAGTAAGGTGAAGATTTTAAGCTGATGACTACACAGAGAATAGGTGTTAGAGTTGGGATCTGAATCCACCTTTCTGTGACAATTTCCTTAACTCTTTCTAATGCATCACGCTGCCCCAAGGATCTTCTACCGGAAGTATTTCCACGTCCCTGCGCATGGTAAACCACGCTGCAGTTCTAGGGATAGCACTTGGCACAGGCTTAAAGGTCTTTCACTCTATTATTCCTACTTCATTAATGGGGAGTTGAACTCTGGAGAGGGCCTATTATTTGTTCTGGGTCCTGTAGTGACAGAGGGGAGCCAGGACCAAGGTCCAGACTTTCTTCTCCTACCTCAGACACAATTGTCTCGACATATTTCCCAAAGATCCCATTACCTATGCGTGCCTATGAAGTTAGTCAGGGAGTGCCATTCTCTTGGTATTAAAATGCTTTTTTTATAAAGAGATCTGGTTCTCTGAGGCCAAGCACCTGCCCCCAAATTAGCTCAATTCTCGCCCCAAGCCAGGGTCAGTTCCACTGTGACTCTCACAGAGGACTTTAGTGAGGCCAAAACTCTTAATGGGAATTTGTTGTCCAAAGAATCCAGGAAGTGGGGGCAGTGTGGGGGCATTACTGAGAAGTGCTGGTAAAGGCAGCTTCTTCCTGCAGAGCCATCCTGTCTCACAAAGCCCAGAGTGCTGGCTTCCTCTTTCCCGGCCATGGGGCTTTTCTGATGCCAGCGCCTGCTAGGCTTCCCATGGCCTCTCCAGTCCTTCCCCACATAGGAACCTGGTGTTGGCGCCTGGCCCTGGTCCCCGGCACCGATTAGGAGGCAGAGGCTTCATCCTGGTGCCAGGCTGATGTGTTCAGCCAGGGCTATCATTTCCAGAGGGGAAGGTATCAACATTTCAAAACAGTTTAATTATTCTCAGACTGCTCAGCTATTACTGCGACAAGAGAGCTTAGGGCTATTTTTCAGCATTAATTTTCCATTTGAAATGAATTCCTTTTGGTTACACTTTTTAAATGTTTCTTTTAATTAGACGCAATTACTTCAGAAGAATTGCTTTTATTTCTAAGCCTGAGATCTCAATGATAAAGCTGCTATCTGGCCGCACTGAATGGGCTCGATGCCTCATTTAGCCGCTACACTAAAGTATATTGAACTAGGAAATTATACAGCGAATCAACTATTAATTCATTTTATGATCTCTCACTCTTACATCTTGAATGAGATCTTCAGGGGGAAATTTAGTCACAATACATGTCATTGTTTGGTCTCCATGCCACAGGGCCTAGCATGCAGAAAGGGTTCGGGCAGCGGTCGGGCTGTGCCCAGCTCAGCTCTGCTGCTCTGAGGGTATTGGCTTTGGATACTGGTTTCCCTTGGGGAGTGTCCAGGTTTCAAACACCATGAATAGTGCAAGAAAGGGACAAGCTAACCAATTGGTCCCCAAGGCAGGGTTAGTACTAGGGTGGATGGGGATGACAGACAACCACCATTTTGAATATTGCAAATTCAAACAATTCCTTTCAGGATTTTTCTCTGAGACAAGCAATCAGCCATAGACTGGGGATTCAATAGGTGGCACTCTTACCTCTGTGTTGGCAACACTGGCTTTTGGTGCTGGAGAGCTCCCTTCTGGGAGCCAGACACCACCTGGAGTACCTGGAAGAGAATCATAGAATCATAGACTCTTAGAATGTCAGAGGTAAACATAAGAACATAGAACATATAATGTTAGAGATCTTAGAACATGGAATATTAGAGCTAGAAGAGATATTAGAACATAGAACATGGAACATAGAATGCTAGAGATAAAAGGACCTCAGAATATGGAATATAGAATATCAAAACTGGAAAGGTACTTAGAGATCTAGTTTAAACCATTAATTTTACAGAGGAGGAAAATGAGACCCTTGAAAAGAGAAGACACTTACTAAAGGTCATTCAGCAAATTAATGGCAGAGCCAAAACTTAAATCTAAGTATACTGATTCCCAGGCCATTTTTCTTTTCACTACATCTAAGATCATACTTCAGGTTGTGAGGATGGGGCAGTCATGGCTCCCTCCTGTCCTCGCTGGCTAGAAAATCTAAATTTTTCTTAGTGCCATGTGTGGTGGGTGGTCAGTGAACCATTCTGTGGGTGCTCTGTCTTCCCAGGTTGATGTTGTTTGGCCACCTCAGACAACTATATTTTCATCTCTGCCAAACCAAGAAAGTCCTGCTATGCATGGTGCATATGGGAACTAGGTGAAGGGAAAGGTGATGGATGGGTAGGACTACAGGGCCTCTCACCTATCAATGATAGGACTGATGGATGCTTCAAAGGAAGGAGTCAGTGACCTTCATATTCAGTATATATAGAGAGGTTACATCAGAGCTCAAAGGAGCCTTGGTTTGGTGGTCGAGTGGAAACGTGGGTTCTAATCCTGACTCCTTAGACAGCTGATTTCGTATTTTCCAGCTCCAGTGTCTTTACTTTCCCAGTGTCCTGCCTTTCACAGGACTATTAGGTCCAAGAAGATAAGGTAAACATGAAAATAGTAATTTGTTCTTCCAGTTTAAATTATCAGATGCAGCTTGCTGTAACAAAGTTCATTGAATTTGACATAAAAAGACTTGGGCTTGGATCCTGTCTCTGACACTTTCTTCTTGTGTGAATATGGGGAAATTATGTCACTTCTTTGTTTCCTAGTTTTCCAATCTGTAAAATGGGGATAATAATATTAGTACCACTTCTCTCAAAATTCTGAGGAATGTTCTCTATAAACCTTAAAACACTATAGAAATACAAACTACTTGTGTTCATAGGATTATGGATTTAGGGATGCAAGGGTCTTCAGAAGCAATCTAGTTCACCCCTCTAATTTTACAAATGAACTGAGGTCAAGTGACTTGTCCAAGGTCACATAGATGGTAGGAAGCAGAGCTGGAATTTAAACCTAGGTCTACTATCTCCATAACCAACATTCTTTCATTCTGCTTTCTTCCTACACAGTTCTCCAAATCATCAATCCATGAGATTTGTTTGAGTGGAAGAGGGTGAGGCTAGATTTGGAAATTGAGAGATAAAACTGCCAGGGGATTTTCCAGTCCAAATGTCTTGTGGGTAGTTTGAAATAATAGAGTAGAGCCCAGGTGACAAGTCAGAGATGGAAATACAGATTAAGGGGTCCCTGGCATTGAGTTGATGAGTTAAGCTGTGAGAAAGGCTCAGTTCACTGATTGAGAGAGGGTAGAGAAAAGAAGAGGGCTAGGGATTGAGCTGTGGGGGTCAATCACAGTTGCAGGAAGGAAGAAGAGGAGGAGCCAACAAGAGATGAGATGATAAAATTTAGAGCTGGAAAGGACCACAGAGGGAATCTAGCACATAACCCCTTTACTTTATAAGTGAGAAATTGAGACCCAGGAAAGGTCCAGGGTTACATAGGTAGCAAGCATCAGTGGTAGGATTTGAACAAGAGACTTCAGAATCTAAAGCCAGAGATCTTTCCCACACTGCCTCCAACCCTTTTCCTCCATCCTCTGCTACCCAACTACCTTTTTATAGATGGGACAACTGAAGCCTACATAGACGAAACCAATTACTCAAGGTCATGCATTTAGCAAGTAATGGAGCTGGGGATCTGGGTCCAAAAGAGTAATCAACTAATTGATTAATTATTTTATAATAATTATATATCGTTATATTAATGATATATTAGAATTACACATATAACATATAACCACTTAATCCAGATGCAGTCTGTCTTCCAGCTGTAGTTGCTCCAGATTGGTGGTGCCTGCAGATCCAAGATGGCATCTTTTGAGGCGATGACCTCTCGTCCACCCATTTTGATAGGCTCTGGGTCAGCTCTTTCTTTATAACTCACTGCTGGTTTTTAGGAATTTCTATACTTTTTTTTCTTGCAATAAACTCAAAATACCTATTAAAAAACTCAGGTTTTCTGCTTCCCAAATTCAAGGCTCTTTTCATTGCATTGCATCGGCCCCCTGGCTCTCCTTATTTTAGAGATATGAAAACTGACAAGGGTGAAATAACAGGTTTCACACAGAGCCTGAGGATAGGGACCTTCCAAGGTCCATGGAGGCCTGGACTGCTTTCAGGTTTGGAGGCACCTTGGGCCATGATAATAATAATCTACTTTATACTAAAACAAAATAAATATCTCAGAATGGTTAGATATAACTGAATATATATTTTTATGATCTAATGAGGCTTTTCTAGTTCTTATGGAATACACTTATTACTGGGAAGAAGTTGAGCTTTTGGGACGATCCCATCTGAAGCTAAGCCTTTTGCAAACATTGGAAGGTTTTTATCCTAGAGCTGAATGACAGTAATTCTTTACCTGTGAAACCTGAAGTGGCCTTTGAATTTTTGGCTCCCACTGATGTCCTCCTCTTTTCCCTTCTAAGGTTACCACCTATTCATTTGGAACGCATCTTGCATGTGCCTATTTATTTCTCTCCATTAGGACGAACGTAAGCTTCCTGAGGGCAGCTTTGTTTTTGCCTTTCTTTGTATTCCCAGTGCTTAGCACAGTACCTGGTATATAGTAAGCAGTAAATGAATACGTGCTTGTAAATTGATTGATTGAAGGCTGTACTTTGGAAAGCCATACCAAACTGGAAAGGCTGCAGAAAGTCTAGTCTTAGTGTTGGCCTGTATGTTGATCATTTGATAGCCAACTTTGTGTGTTATGAAAGGCTCATTACCAGAAGACTAATCGTCAGGGGAAGGCTTGTTTCTTTTACAGCAACTTATGAAAGCTGCTTTCTGGGGCCACACTCCCCAGACTCTTAAGGAATTGCCATATGACCTGCACATTCACCCTAAACAAACTCCAGGGCACTACTAGTCATCTTGTTACTTACTGGGCAGCTAGGTGGCAAAATGGATAAAGTGCTGGACCTGTAGTCAGGAAGACATGAGTTCAAATTCTGCCTCACACAGTTGTGTGATCCTGGGTAAGTTACTTATTTCTCTCAGTCCAAGTTTTCTCATCTGTAAAATAGGGATAATAATAGCACGTGTCTCACAAGGCTGTTGTGAGGACCAAATGAGATAGTATCTGTTCAGCACTTTGTAAACCTTAGGGTACTGTATAAATGTTAGCTATTATTATGGTTACTGCATCCTAAGTACCATAGGCCCTGCCATCTGCCTTGCAGCTAAATCCTTCTATATCATATGGTCTCCTCCAACTGGGATGTGAACTCTTCGAAAGCAGAGTCTGTTTTTTATCATCAGAGTTCAGTAAGGAGCTTTGCATATAGCAAATAATAAATGTTAATCCAGTCCTCATTTCATTCTTCCATTCATAGAATACAGTGGAGTTGCCGACTGTTTCAGTTGATGTATAGGAAGAAACTATGGGTCCTTGAAGTATTGATGTTTTGAAATGCAGGCCAAGATCCCCCCCACCCCAACTCCAGCTTGTCTGACTCTACTAATAGATATGCACAGACTGTGGGCCAAGTGCACCCATGTTTGTGTTTAACCCTGGTCCTTCCCAAGGTTTTCCCCACCAGTGAGGGGTCAATCAATGGTAATACTCTTCCCAGGATGGTCTAGCAAACCCAGTCTGGGCTCTATGATTGCCCATGGTCCTAGCCAGCAGACAGAAGAAAGAGATGGATAAGAGGATGGATAAGTACAGTGGAGAAGGTCCCTCAAACATTCTAACTTTCCCATTTCTCCATCTCCTCAAATCTCATGACCTCCTCTTACACTCCATGCCTGCCACAGCCGGGATGGTCATGACCACCCATCCCTCTTATCATTCTGTCTCTCCCTAAGCTTCCCCTCTCTTAAGTCTATTCTTTGCTCATTGCTCTCTCTGATCCCTTCACCCCTCAGGACTTCTTAGGTCATTACCCTTGCTATGACTTCCCTTTGCTCCCTTCCAAATCTTGACCCTGCAACAGAAGTTCTTGACCTGTGAGCTTTTTGTTGTTGTTGATGATGAATGTTTTGATAACTGTATTTCAATGTAACTGATTTCCTTTGTAATACTACATATTTTATTTTATGCATTTAAACACATTATTCTAACTTAATCAGTTTTCCAAAGGGGCCCACAGAACAAGAAAGGTGCAAACCACCCCCACCTTTTAATCATGACAATTCCACCTTGTTCTCAACTCTTGAATCCCTTTGCCCTCCTGTTCTTTTGCCACTCATCTCTTTCCATTATAACCCAAACCCTGGATTATTCTTACTATTTTCTCTTTCATTCTTACTCATGTGATACTAAATAGAACTGGAGGAAGACATAAAACCTAGCTGATTGTCACACACACTATGCATTTATGTCACTTAATCTCACCTAGGTCCACACTATACATTTATGTTATCCAATTTCACACTGCTGTGAAGGAATTCTTTTGTTTCTCTCCCTATCTCACTCTTTTTTTTTTCCTCCACTTCTCTTATCGGCTTCTTAAGGTCCTCTATGGCCTGTAATCAGCTTATATTTTTCTTTGAAGCTTTTGGTGCAGGAGTTCTGACTTCACTGTTTTCCTCCTGTTCCATGCTTTGCTCCTTTTTGTCCCCAAAATAGGAGTGTAATGTTGGAATCTTCTGTCTGCTTTGTTTCCTTTGCCTGCTCATTTTGCCACTCAATTACTTGACTTTTGGGCTTTTTGCCACAGTAGGACTCTGCCACCAGACAGGGGAGCTTTCGTCCCAAATGCTGGGGTTTTCTCAGCTGCCGGAGGTATTAGATGGGTGCCCTCTCTGAGGTCTCCACACGCTCTGGCAAGCTGGACACACACCCCAGGACTTCTACCCTAGACTGCAGTCCAGATCCAAGAAGGTTAAAGCAAGAGCAATTACCCCTCAGACTGGTGCTTGGTCCCCCTACACTCTGCAGGCCAAGAGCTGAAGCTGCCACGTGGCACTGGCTGACTGTGCCGGCATCTCAGTGGCTTCTCGCCCTGGGGGTAAAAGCCACACACTCCCATTTACTGGTCCCCAAGTCCAGACTGCACTGGCCTCTCACTTTGTCCTTTGCATCTATGTGTTGATAAATCTGGAAACTGCCACAGCTGCTGCTGATCTGGAGTCCCTCTGGCCTGCGGCTGGTCAGGCCCACCCTGGGGCTAAAGCCTCAGGGTGGGGCTGGGCTCGGCTCCCAGAGCACTGCGCTGGATTCCTGCTGGCCTGCCGGGCTGTCCTCAGCGGGAGGTTAGCTTCTCTGTGTCATTTTGTGGGTTCTGCAGCTCCAAAGTTTGTTTAGAGGCCCCTTTTTACATGGATTGGGGAGGGTGGAAGCTGGAGCCACCGGAAGGTCGTGCTTCTACTCTGCCATCTTGGCTCCGCCCCCCCATCTCACTCTTCACAGAAATTATTCCAAACATTTTCTTTCTTTCTCTTTTGTATACATTCCCTCTCTCTGCCCTCTCATCTGCAATTGAATACCAAATCTAATACTTTCTTGGTACTCATTCTTCATGACCTCTTCTCTATTGTTTTTGGTACCATTGTCCACCCTTTCCTCCTGGATACTTTGTCCTCCTTAGGTTTTTGCAATGCTACTCTGACCCTGGTTCTCTTTTTATCTGTCTGATGGCTCCTCCTCATCCTCCTCTACTGTATGTTCATCTATATCACGAGTTGGCAAACTATGGCCTGAGGACCTATAAATAAAATCAATAAAATAAAATAAAGCCATGTTGATGTTAAATATTTAGCTGAAGACTTTTAATTTAAATCCAGTCCCCAGAACAAAAACAAAAAGATGAATACCTTGACAAATTGAAGTTTATAATGCATATAGGTCTATGACAACATATGTATAAAGAGGAAGAGTTGAAAACAAAGCTAGATGTTAACACATTCAATTGAGGTACACATCTATACAATGAATGGAGTGGAACATTGAGGGAAATCTCCATCCATCATGTGTATTTTTCTGGAAGCTGAGATGTTGGGCTTGTCCATGTTCAATTAATGAATAGGGAGCTGGAGGAAGAATTCCTATCATTCTAATTTCATTAGAAGTTCCACAAGAAGGTGAAGGTATGGAAGGATGCTGTCGAAGATAATCTGAAGGTATGGTCCTTTTCACATTCTGGCCCCCACTTATCTAGGTCAGGGGGGAACTGAGAAATATGCTTGGGACAAAAGGGGATCTATAGGCTGCCCCAGCTTCCAGTGATGGCAGGCCCACAGAATCATCTCCATTGTTTAAAATCCTGTGAGCTAATTGAGGGACAAAAGTGATCATACTAAATTGTAAGATTGTGAGGAAGTCATTGTACAGCTATGCTGTTCAAATGGGCTATAAAAGCTACTGTTTTCAGAAACAAATCTAAGGAAGAGCCTGGATTTTTGGGATCTTGACAGGGTGGTGAGAAGTCTGTTTGTTTTTTTCTATGTTAGAGGATCTGAGATTTCATAGGATAAGTAACTCTCAAGGAGGAGCTTTCTTTAATAAATGCAGATGGGCAACTGTTCTCTAATTTAGTCTTAGAGATATGAAGATGGGTTTATACCCTAACCCCAATTAATGTAAACCTAGATTGAATTAACCAATCAATCAAAGGTGTAAACCAGGTGTGGGCACGTGATGGATGGAATCCGATAACTATACTGGAAATATTTTGTGACTAGTTAAAAAAATTAGTTCTGGGGGCTTTGGATAATTCAAGCCAGTTCAGGAAATGGATTATTGTAGCAGCAAGCTAATTAGTCAGCATCAGGTAACTGAGAGAATTCCCTGGATTAGGGAAGGAATGGGTGAGTATCTCTCCTTCTCTCCCTCAACCTCCACTGAGTAGCTGATGTCCTCATGAATTTCAACATGTTGACAAATCTGGATTTCCCATCAGCACTGGCAGCAGTGTCTACCTGAGCTGCTAGCAGGGTTCCTGGAGTAGCAGTGGTTTACAGTAGGATCCATATTGGAAGCTGAGAGACACAGTGGGGACAGATTAGATACACCAAGAAAAGGTAGCTTCAAAAATATGCAGAGATACTGATCCTCAGAGCCCAGCAGAGCTGTGCCTAAGGGAGCTTCATGAAGACTCCCTGAAGGGAGAAAAGACTTCCAGTAACCAGGAGCTGTGATTTGCTCTTTGGCCACATATTTTTTTGAGCCCACTCTCCCCAGGAATTTGATGTGTAAGGGCAGAGTATGCCCCCAGTTTTACTAATATTTTTGCTATACCTTTTTAGTAAGCATCTCTTTTGTAAAGGTTAAGTGATGTTCACTGGTTGATTGATATTGGGAAGCACATTAAATAGGGCCTTGTGAGTAAAAGTCATTAAAACCTCAATCCTTCAGGGTTACTTGTAGCCCCCTGAGGAGGGTAGCAGTCAGTGGTCCTTGGGGAATCAAACTAGCTAGTGCTAGTGGGAGTTGGAAAAGTAACCCAGGGAGGGTATTACAGAAAATTATCTGGGGAAACTGAGAGCTGACATAACTTGCCCATGTCCCACTGACATTGTCTGAGGTGGTACTTTCTGACCCTAAGGGTGGTACTTTTTGGGCTATGTCAGAGTTGCCTCTGAATTATTAATCTTACAGAATCCAATGTAAATTTGTTTTTATGCCAATGTGACTTTGAATGATGAGGATTCAATATGACAAGAAAAAAAAGTCAAGGAGGAATCATATAGAGCTGTCCTAACTTCTTACAGGGAGAGGATTGATTTGGGACCCTGAGAACAATTGGGGGCCTTTTTCCAGGCAAATGATGCCTTATTTCTGATCGTCTGTAAGCAAGTGAAAAGTTAAAGGAAAACTTGTTAAAAGTTGGAGGGAGGGGCGGCTAGGTGGAGCAGTGAACAGAGCACCGACCCTGGAGTCAGGAGGATCTGAGTTCAAATCCGGCCTCAGACACTTAACACTTATTAGCCATGTGACCTTGGGCAAGTCACTTAACTCCAATTGCCCTGCCTTCCCCCCTCCAAAAAAAAAAAAGCAAAAGTTGAAGGGAAATTGTTTTATAGAGGATTCTAAAAGACAAGCTACTTTGAAAGCTGAGCCTTCATTGGAGGCAAAATTGGTGCTATTGGAGAGTCTGGAAAGTCTTGAATTATTTCTTCTCACCTGTGTCTCTTCCAAACTCTCTGGCCTAAGAAGGAAAAACAAAGTACTGCAACAAACAAACAACAGACAACCCAAACTGAACTGGGCATTAGAAGGAAGGGGTTCTCTGGTTCTGCCCCAACCACCAACTTATTGTGTAACTTTGAGGTTCATTGCTTTGCCTCAGTTTCCTCATCTGATCACACACCTAGAACTGGAAGGGGCTGTAGAGGGTGTCTAGTTCAACCATTTCATTTTATAGATGAGGAAACTGAGGCCCAGAGAGGTTCAGCTACTGGCCGAGGGTCACACAGGGAGTATGTAGCAGAAGTAGAATTTGAAATAGGGTCCCACGAATCCAACGTCAGCACTCCTGCACTGAATCGTCTCTAAAACCCCAGCTCCACATTTTATAGTTCAGTGACCAAATGCTTTTAGGGACACAGAAAGAAGCCACTGATGCTTGAGGTAGTTGGACAGACCATCTTAGGATCTGAGGCAGAAGGGAATCTCCCAGGATCTGAAATACTTGGAGGTTATCTCTTGGAATCTCTGACCTGGAGGATTATAATGAGAAGGGCCCTGAGAAATAATTGCAAGCTGGTTTCAAAGGAGTGAATTTGGTGCCTTTTAGTTTTGTTGGTGATTTTTGGAGCAATGGGAGAACAAGAGCAGACCAGACCAACTCTGCCCCACTTCAACCCAAGGACTTGCAGGAACAGTCTCTATCTGGAGAAAATAGTTCTGCGTTCAGTCTTGCCACCCCTTTACCTCACATAAGCTAAGAGGCAGTAACTTTAGAACCTAAATCTGTCTTTTCACCTCGGTGACAAATGACTCAAGGCCATTTCCTAGAATCCTTTATGGGTCTAATAAGGAAAGGACATGTAATATATGGCATTGCTATAGGGCTCCTATAGGGAACTTGTACTCCTGGAGCTGGGGTAGGGTTTGTTTTTCTTCTTTGTTCTATTCCCACAAGCTAAAATGGCTTGCAACGAGACCCCCTTCCCCCGCACTCCGGTCTAGCTAACACCAGGACCTTGTGAAGAAGGAAGCCTTTCATTCAGGGATCTCAAAGCACTGAACATGATATCCCCCTTACTTTGTAGGAGGTAAAATAGCTGAGTGACCTGGGTCAACCCCACAAGTTAGGAGAGATGATAGTGCATTTGGGAGGGGGTTGAAAACAGCAGCAAGAACAATGGTGATCCCTTTCTGATGTGTCTCCTTGTCCTTTTCACTGGTATACAGAGGACTAGAACTATTCCTAGGTGTTATAGAGAATTAGGTTGGGGAACAGACAAAGGTCTGTTGGATGTTCAGCTCTCCAGGTCCCTCCAGAAAAGGAAGCCCCTGGCTAATATTTAATGAGAAACTTATTCTACTGTAAGGGCAGTGGATAGAGTGCTGAGCTTGGAATCAGAAAGACTCTCTTCATGAGTTCAAACTGGCCTCACACACTTACTGCTGTGTGACCCTGGGCAAGTCACTTAATCCTGTTTGCCTTAGTTTCCTTATCTGTAAAATGAGCTGGAGGAGGAAATGGCAAACTACTCCAGTATCTTTGCCAAGAAAGCCCTAAATGGGATCAGAAAGAGTCAGACATAACTGAAATGACTGAACAACATCAACAACAACATATCCCACTTTGCCACTGCCGTAGTGCCACCAGATCCTCTAACAGGCCCAGTGACCCCAGAGATACAAATAGAAGAGTGAGATAGCTATTACTCTTGGGGAGTTTGCATTTTGAATGGAGGGCAAAGAGTTTGAAAAAAAGCCTGAGGTTTTAGTAAGCTAAACACTCAATCTGAGTCAACAGCATGATGTACCAGCCTTAAAGCTAACACTCTCTTGGGCTGCATTAAGAGGAGCCTACTATCCTTGTATTAGAAGGTGATCGTTTCTCTGTACTTTGTGCTGGTCAGACTACTTCTCTAATGTTGGATTCTCTTCTAGGTTGTTTAAGAATTTCATTGATAATCTGGGAAGCATCCAGAGGACAACCAAGGTGGTAAAGGAGCATATGTCACATGAGGTTAGGTTGAGGGAATTATGGCCTGGAGAAGAGAAGGCTGGGGAGTGGGAGGGAAGGAAAGGGGGGGGGCAAGAGAGCTACCTTCATGTACTTGAAAAGATGCCAGATGGAACAGGGATTCGATTCGTTTTGTTTGGTCCCAGAGGGTAATACCATGAACAATGGGCAGAAGTCAAAAAGAGAGAAATTTAAGTTTGATGTTGAGATAAACTTTTTTGTAACTAGAACTTCCCCAAAGTGTAATAAGCTCTCTTGGGAGGTGGGAGTTGTCCCTCATTGGAGGTTTTCAAGTAAAGACTGTATGACCACTTGTCAGATAGGTTTTAGTGAGGATTCCTTTCAGGTTAAGGTTGGACTAGATGCTAGTGAAGGTATTTTTCATTTCTAAAATCTTTGATTCTGAGGTAGTCCTTCTGTATGCCAAATGCTCTCTTATGTTCATGGTCCCATCCCCTTCCAGTTCTTCCAGGTATTTTCCTCTTCTGTTATTTCTTCTTTCCTTAATTTTCTTTTTTTAAGCAATTGGGGTTAAGTAATTCGCTTAAGGTTTGCACGGTCAGTTATTTCTGGGTGTGGTGCTGAGTATCTGAGCCCGGATTTGATCCAGGTCATCCCGACACTGGAGCCGATGCCCTTACTCGCTGTGCTACCTTGCTGCCCCTCTCCTTAATTTTCAACTTCTTTTC
Organism: Petaurus breviceps papuanus; assembly: GCF_028583685.1. NCBI lineage: Eukaryota > Metazoa > Chordata > Mammalia > Diprotodontia > Petauridae > Petaurus > Petaurus breviceps. Next base: position 5,402,257 of record NW_027187280.1, on the reverse strand, counting down.
ATCTACTGACTCCTTTCCCGCTTCCTACAAACATCCTCAAATTTCTTCCCTAAAGAACATTTATACTACGAGAAAAAGCTGTTGATGAATATTGCTTCTATTTTTTCTCTTTCCATTCACTTCTCAAATCATAGCAATCTTTTCTCAAGGAGGTCTTTCTCTTTTTGTTTTTGGTCTTTTTGGAGGGGGCAACAGAGGGCAATTGGGGTTAAGTGACATGCCCAAGGTCACACAGCTAGTAAGTGTTAAGTATTTGAGGCCAGATTTGAACTCAGGTGCTCCTGACTTCAGAGCTTGTACTCTATTCACTGTGCCACCTTGCTGCCCCCAAGGAACTCTTTCTTTTTTGACAAAACTCCTGGTTTTTTCTCAATTCTTGTCATTTTTGACTTCTCTGAAATGTTTGATGCAGTTGACTATCCCCTCTTTCTGGTTTTCAGGATCCTATTCTATTGTGTTTTTTTTCCTTCCTTCCTTCCTTCCTTCCTTCCTTCCTTCCTTCCTTCCTTC
>NW_027187280.1:5322964-5401737 GCF_028583685.1 Petaurus breviceps papuanus | reverse complement strand
TTCCTTCCTTCCTTCCTTCCTTCCTTCCTTCCTTCCTTCCTTCCTTCCCTCCTTCTCAATGAGTAAACATTTATTAAGCACCTACTACGTATAAGGCACTGTGCTATACACTGGGATTAGTCTTAGTAGGGAGTAGGCCACTTCATCATGGGAGAAAGGAGTAAAGGAGGAGAAAGTGGCAGAAGGCACCTGAATGATAGGAGATGAGGAAGAGGAAGGAGAGGGAGTTCATGAATGGCCTCATTTTTTTTCCTGTAAAATATGAGATAAGGTTCTCAATTGAGAGAGTGGAAGGAAGTGGAGCCATAGGAGGTTTGAGGAGAGATGAGATGGTTTGGAAGAGTTGCTGTGCAGAGTGGGTTAGTGAGTTGACAGAGGAATTAGTAGCGGTGAGGGCCCAGTTGAGGTTGTGCATCACAAACTTGTAGCAGACCTAGTCAAAGTGGTTGTGTGATTTTCTCTACCTTCATTTAGCAGCATGTATGTAGGAGTGAAGATGATGAATGGTGGGAGTGATTCAAGGCTGAGGCTTGGCTGGATGTAATTGGATATGTGATAAGATTCCTAGGGATTCGAGAGAGGAGAATAGTGTAGAATTGAATTAGTTCATCAAGGGGTCAAGATGAGAAAAGGAGAGATTGGCAAGTGTAGAGGAGATGACCTGGGAGAGAACTGAAGGTGAAGGGATTAGAGGTCATAGAGTAGGGTTTTGTAAGGGAAGGCAGAGGAAGAGGTGAAAAGTCAATAGATTATGGTAAGATAAGGAGATTTTGGAATTCTTGAACATATAGGTGATACATTTGTGTGTGATGGCAAGATTAAGGGTATGACTATTTTTGTGTATGACTGAAGTGGGGCAGAAGAGTAGCCCACAGGAGGTGAGTAGGTTGAGGAATTGAGTAGTCAGGGTATTTTAGGCAGAATCCATATGTATGTTGAAGTCCCCTAGTATGAGGGCAAGAGTTGGGGAGGAGAGAAATATTGTAAGCCAAGTATTGAACTCATTGAGGAAGGAAGGGAAGTGACCATAGGGGTCTGTAGATGACAGTTATCAGGATTTTGATTGGATGGTAGATAGGATTATGAGCATCAAAGGCAGAGAAGTTACTGAGTGATAGAGGAAGGGGGAGAACCTAGAAGTGGCAATGGGGAGCAAGGAATATTCCAACTCTCCTGCCTTGACCAGTGAACCAAAGAGAATGAGTGAAGATGTAGTCAGTATTGGAAAGGCTGACCAGGGAGGATGTGTCATCAGGAGGAAGCCAGGGGTTTCAATAAGAACTGGTGGATGAAAGGAATAAGAGAGGAATGTTTGTTGCTTATGTGGTGGGCATTCTGGAGGGTACAGTGAAAGGGCTGGGTGGTATTAGGTTAAAACTTTGGGGTAGGAGGGTTTCATGATGATCTATAGGAGTTCAGAGTCTCTGGGATGTGAAGGGCATAAGAATATTCATCATGGAGTGGGGCACAACACTCCTTTACCATCAAAGGACAGGTGCCCCTGGAAACGGGGGGCCTGAAGTCAGAGGGAGGGTTGCTCTTCTTTGTGTCAGAGCTTCACCATATCCCAATCCTTCTGGCAGCAGGACATAGAAGCTGCCTTGTCCTGGCACAGATAGAATTGGTTGCTTTGGGACAGATGGAAAATGCTCGCCTGGCCCCAAGCAGCCTTTCCTTTAGGGGACACGGTTTGCCCAGCAGGAGATGAAAGATACAAGATACTAGTGTAAGGTGACTTCCCCTAATCTGTCTAGACTAATCTGTCTAGTCACCTCAATCTCCTTTGTAGGTTCATTGTCTATGGCCCAATTCTCTGTGTAGGTGTGTCCCTAGTGCTCTGCTCTGGGCTCTCTTATCTTCTCTCCCTGTCTTTCTCCTCTCCTCCCTTCCCCTCCCCTCCCCTCCTCTCCTCTCCCTTTCTTCCCTTCCCTTCTCTCCCCTATCCTCCCTCCCCTTCTTTATTTCTCAGTCTGTCTTCTCTCATTTCCTCTCTGTTTCTTTCTTTCTACCTCTGTTCTCGTCTCTCTCCATGTCTGTTTGTCTATCTGTTTGACTCTCTCTCTTTTCAGTGATCTCATCAGGTTTCATATATTCAGCTATAAATCTATATATCTTCACTTATCTCTCTCCTAAGCTACAGTCCTGTAGCTTCCAACTACTGAATGGATATCTACATCTGCACAATTTATAGGCATATCAAATTCGATATTTCTAAAACAATGGTCACAAGCCCAAAAAGAGTTCTTGGAAGAACTTAAAAAGGATTTAAAAAGTCAAATAAGAGAGATAGAGGAAATATTAAGAAAAAAATAAAAGCAACCCAAGAAAATCAAGAAAATTGTGAAAAAAAAGTCAAGTGGGATTTATACCAGGAATGCAAGGGATAGTTTAACATAAGGAAAATTATTAACACAATTGATTATATCAGTAATAAAAGTTACAAAAATCATATTATATCAATAAATGCAGAAATTATTAACACAATTGATTATATCAGTAATAAAAGTTACAAAAATCATATTATATCAATAAATGCAGAAAAAACTTTTGATAAAGTACAATACTAATTTCTATTAAATACTTTAAAAGTATAGATATAAAGGTATCTTTCTGTAAATTGATAAAAAAGCATTTACCTGAAACCACCAGCAACATTATTTGTAATTGGGCTAGAAGCCTTCACAGTAAAGTCAGGTGTGAAACAAGGATGCCCACTGTCACCAATATTATTCAATATTGTATCCAAAATCCTAGCAATAGCAATAAGAGAAGAAAAAGAATTAAAAGGAATCAGAATAGGAATTGAGGTAATAAACTATTTCTCTTTATGGATGATATGGTGATATACTTGGAAAATCCCAAAGACTCAACTAACAAGTTAGTAGAAACAATGATTAATTTTTGCAAAGTAGCAGGCTATAAAGTAAATCGATATAAATCATCATCATTCCTATATATCACAAAGAAAACCCTGCAAGAAGAAATAGTAAGAGATAACTCATTTAAAATAACTCTAGACAGTATTAAATACCTGGGAGTATACCTGCCAAAACAAACTCAGGAACCATATGAGTAAAATAATTTTAAAAACTTTTTATACAAATAAAATAATATTTAAATAATTGGAAAATATCAATTGTTCATAGATAGGGAGGACCAATATAATAAAAATGATAATTTTACCTAAACTGGTTTATGTATTCAATGCCATCCCAATTAAATTACCAAATCATTATTTTACTGAGTTAGAAAAAATAATAACGGAATTCATTCGGAAGAACAAAAGGTCAAGAATATCAAAGAAACTAATGAAAAAAATATAAAGAAAGGAGGTTTAGTAGCACCAGATCTTAAACTATATTATAAGGTAGTAATTATAAAAAATATCTGGCACTGGCTAACAACCAGAAAGGTGGATTGATGGAACAGACTAGACATGCAATTTACAGAAGCAAATGACTATAGTAACCGTGCATTTGACAAGTGTAAAGACTTAAGTTTTGGGTATAATAATTCATTATTTGGTAAAAAAGTGTTGAGAAAGTTGGAAAGCAGGGTGACAGAAATTGGAAATAAACCAGTATCTTACACCATTGACCAAGATAAGGTCAAAATGGATATAGTATTTACAAAGTTTTATCAAAAAAAGAAATTTACATGATAACTATATTATATATTTAAAAGGAATAGCAAGTTGTACACAATAGATTTGTAGTTTCTTAAGTAATCATCTTTTTTCTATTCTGCTATGTTATGGAAATGATTGTTTAATTTCTTAAGTTCAAAATATAATTAAAAAAAACCCCAGAACTGATTCTCTTTCTCTCTGAACTTGTCCATCCTTTGAACTTCCCTATTTTCCACTAGAGGAACCATCATTCCTTTAATCATCCAAGTTCAGAACCCCAACAACCCTCATCTTGACCCTTTACTATCTTGCTCACATTCCCCCCACTCCGTGTGAGCCTAGCAGAAACCAGATATGCAGAAGCCATGTCGTACATCATTTGAGCTTGTACTCAGCTCCCCTTTCAGCAGCAGAAGTGCTATAACTTACTTTCCTCACTCCCTCTTGTAGTCTAAAGTCTCTCTTGGAATTGCTTCAGCTTTGAAGACCAAGCCCCCACCTCCATGTCCTGAACAGCTGGTTCCCCAACCAAAATATCAGAAAGCACTCTCCTCTCTCTTAGTTAATTGGGGGAGTCAACAGATCCCCAGACTGTTTCCCACCTCACTGCAGGGGTTACTAGGGTCATATTTACACTTGTGGAGAATAGGGCAGGAAGGAGGAAGCCATTAGAAGCTATACCCCGGCTCTGATTCAGTTCTCCTCATTGCTTTTCTCCTTTAATAAATGTAGCCAATAACTATATAGCACTTTAAGATGTGTAAAATACTTTACAAATATCATCTAATTTTATCCTCACAACAGCCTTGGGAAGTTGGTGCTGTTAGTAGCCACATTTCACAGGTGACGAAAATGAGACAGAGGTTGACTTGCCTAGGGTTACACAGCTAGTGTCTGAAGCAGGATTTGAACTCAGGTCTTTCTTGACTCTAGGTCTTGTGCTCTATCCATTATATCACCTATCTGCTATCCCATTTTCCATTGGGACCAGAACCATATGAAGTAATAATAATGATAATAACAATAACACCAACAATAATGCTACATAAATAAATGTAACAACACTCTGTAAATATACCCAGGTGAACTAATAACAATGCCTTACATACATTTAGTGCTTCTTAAGTAACAGTTTAAAAATAACATGCTGTCATATTTCTTGTCTCTCTTGATCCTCACAATAACCCTGAAGCAGGGCAGGTATTGCTATCATTCTTATTTGACAGATTAGGTAACTGAGGCTCAGAGAGACACACAATCATAGTGTTGAAAGCTAGAAGGGATATGTTAGTCCAATCCCCTCATTTTAAATGTAAGGAAACTGAGGGTCAGGAAGATTAAATGATATCACAAAGGTCATATGAGCAGAGAGTTATGGATTCAGGACCAGAGGTCAGTGCTCTCATCACTGCACCTGCATCAGCAGCTGAGAGGGATAGCTCACATAGCAAATATGACTGGGCTCACATTAACTTATTTGACTTTCTCAAGAAGCCTGTGAAATAGGTGCTATTTTTCTTCCATTTTGTAGTTGAGGAAACTGACGAGCTTAGAGAAGTTAAATGACCTCTCCTTGACTACTGGCTCATTTCCTACTACAAACATGCCCCAAGTCTCCCCTAGACTGAAGAAACCTTCTCTGGATCTTTCCAACACCACTCTTATCCTATAGCTCTTCTGCCCTTAGTTGCCAAACTCAAAAAGGCCACCTACAATGGGTACCTCCACTTTCTCTCCTCTTACTCTTTTTTTAGCCCATCACAATTTGGCTTTGGATTTGATCATTCTACCAAAACTGCTCTCTCTATAGTTACTAATGATCTTTTAGTTGCCAAATCCAGTGACCTTTTCTTCATCCTCATTCTACTTGACCTTTCTGCAGCCTTTTGACTCTGTTGATCACCTTCTCCTCCTTGATACTCTTTTCTCTCTAGGTTTTCAGGACACTACTGTAGCAGCAAGCACCCCAGCATCCCCAGGGTGGCTGGAACACAGGTTCTTAGATCTGCTTTTCTAAAGGAAAGCAACTCAAAATGGTTTAACAATCTTGCTTTAATCAATCAAACATATCATTTACCTAGTTCAGGGGAAAAAGTCAGCATCCTGAACTTCAGAATATACAGACAGAAGTTACGAGAAGACAGAGAAACTTTTCAGTAGACAGGCCTCCAACTGTCTGACCATTACATCCATACCTAGTCAGTTAACAGAGAGGGAAGCATCAGCATCTGGGTTTTTCAAAGCTGGGGGGCTCAATGGCTGCCCAGAGTCTCGACTGGTCAAATCACAACACTTCTCAAAGTGAGTCCCAAAACAAAGCCTCACATCAGGGTTTTTATGTAGTCTCCTGGCTCAGAGAATGTAACAACCCTCTTGACCCACTGCCCAATCAAAAAGCATTCCCCAAAACCAAGCCTCCTGCCACAGGCTCCAGGTGTACTTAAGCCTATCAAAGGTCCTAGGGGCAGGGAAGATCTTAAATTCACATTCCCATAACAACTACTCACTCCTGGTTCTCTTCCAACCTATTTGACTGCTTCTTTGCTGTCTCCTTGGCTGGATCCCCTCTTCAGATCATACCTTCTAATCATAGGAATCCCTTAGGGTTTTGTACTGGGTTCTCTTTTCTTCTTGATCTATGCAGCTTCACCTGATGATCTCATCAGCTCTCATGGATCTAACTATCATCTCTATGCTGATGATTCTCAAATCTATTTATCCTGTCCCAAAGTCTCTGCTGACCTCTAATCTCAAATCTCTGTCTTTCAGACATCTTGACCTGGATGTCCAGTAGACATCTTAAACTCAATATGTCCAAAATATAACTCAGTATATTTTCCTCTAAACCATTCCCCTCCACCCACTCTTACCTTCCCTATTACTGTTAAGGAAAACACTACCCTCCCAGTCCCTTAAGCTTGAAACATAGGAGTCATCATGGATTTCTCTCTATCTCTCTCTTCCCATATTTAATCTGTTGCCAAGGCAGGAACTGCCTTTGCAGCATCTCTCTAATACATCCCCCTTTCCCCCTCTAACATCGTCACCACCTTGGTGGTGGAGGAGATGGGGGAAGTGCTCACCACTTCATATCTGGACAATTACAATAGCCTATTTATTGGTCTGCCTGTCTCAAGTTCCTCCCCATTCCAATCCATCTTCAAGTCAGCCACTAAAGTGATTTTCCTAAAACATAGGTTGGATCATGTCTTCTCTCCTACTCGATAAACTCCAGTGGCTTCCTTTTACCTCCAGGAGCAAACAACAAAATATTGTCTTTGGCGTTCACAGTCCTTCAAAATCTAGTCCTTCCCTACTTTTCCAGTTTTCTTATACCTTAATCCCCAGCATGTACTCTTTGGTGGAATGACACTGCCCTCCTGGGTATTCCATGAAGAAAACACTCCACCTCTCAGCTCCAGGTATTTTCTTGAGCTGCTCTCCATACCTGGAATGCTCTCCTTCCTCCACTCTGACTACAGACTTCCCTGGCTTCCTTTGAGCCCCACCTAATATCCCACCTGCTACAGGAAGCCTTCTCCAACCCTGTTTAAGTCTAGTGCCTTCCTTCTGTTAATGATTTCTTATCTATCCCACATATGGCATGCTTTATCATATATATATATATATATGTGTGTGTGTGTGTGTGTGTATCCTTATCTATATCTATCTCTATATATTTGTTTGTAAGTTGTCTCCTCCACTATTAGATTGTAAGCTCCTTGAGGGCAGGAAATGCCTTTTGCCTCTTCTTGTATCTTTAGCACTTAGCACAGTGCCTAGCACATAGTAGGTACTTAGCAAATGTTTACTGATTGATTGACTTGCCCAGGGTCATACTAGCTAATAAGTGTTTGAGGCAAGATTCAAACTGAGGTCTTTCTGACAGCAAATTTGTCACTTTGTCCACTGTACTACACTGTCTTTAGGCCAATCTGTAGTCCCTTCAGTCTGTGAACCCTTGAGCCTGGTAGAGAGTAGGTAGGAAGGAGACAAATCGTATGACCTTTGAGTTATTCTCCACTTCTTTTCAGCAACAGAGATAGTGTAACTCTTTTTCTTATTCCCTCTTGGTGTCTAACTAAAGGCTCTCCTGGATTTGCTTTAGCTTTGAAGACCAAGTCCCCCACTTCCTGGAATCGTTTCAGTTTGGAGTTCTAGTGTGAGAGAAACAATTTGTAAGGATATAGATTTTACCTGTGATAAGTTGGGAAATGTGGATGGAAGCTGGAACAGGTGTGAAAACATCCCCTTCTGATCCTGCAAAGTTGCAAATGTGTTTATTAACCAGAGCGAGATAATGTTTCTTCACCATTCCAGCATACACCCCTACTCCTTGTATTCAATTCTATGTATAAGCAGGTCTGTACTTGAAGGACTGAAAGCAGAGGAAACCTGGTGGGGGTTTGGTGGAAAGGGGAAAACACAGAAAACAATTTATAGCATTCTTTAGTAAGACTGGGTAGACTTAGACTGGGTTTCTTGAGGGCTATACTTTGGTGAAGTTAGACTTTCTTGTCCAAGATTCACCTCTATAATGAGATATTATGTGTAAAAGCACTTAGCACAGAACCTGGCACATAGTAGGCATTCCATAAATACTTATTCTCTCTCTCTCTCTCTCTCTCTCTCTCTCTCTCTCTCTCTCTCTCTCTTTCCCTTCTCCCTCCCTCCCTTGTAGAGGACAGGGGCACCAACCTAGGATTGACCTATAAGCTTTTAAAAGTTGCTGGTTGTGTGACCTTGAGCCAGTCACTTACCTGTTGGGGAGTGTCTCAGTTTCCTCTGTTGTAAAATGAGGGAGTTGGATTCAATGATCTTCAAATTCCTTTCCAGCTCTGACATTTTATAGTCTATGTTCCAGGACCCCTCTCCCAGCTTTGATGTATGTTCAGTGGTCCTTTCTATCTCTGCAACCCATGTTCTAAGATTCTAAAATTCAATCACTACCTGTCAGGGTATACAACTTGTGTGGCTGTTACCAGTGACTAATCTCAGATTAATATTATCAGGTTAACCCTGGGAGAAATCAAGACCTTGAAGGAAGGTAACCCAAGGCAAGAGAATGTTGATGGGGTAGAACAAAGGAAAGGAACAAGGCTCTGTCCATTCCTATATCCAACAGCTGTAGAATGGGGTCATGAATCTCAGGCTGGCAAGGACATCAGAGAAACTGAACCTGGGTCACTCACTAATGACCTTTGGGTTGTCACAAGTCAACATCTGTGGCAGTCAGCATGAGTTAATGAGTGCAGTTAATTGTCTGTACAAATTAACTCTAATGTAGTCTACACTGATGTACTTATCTTTCTTTAATTACATTAATAAATTAATTAAGAAGATGGCTTATTTTTATTATTATTATCTCCCATATGTTCTTCAGGGCTTGAGTGAAGGTTGTATGGTTAATTTGGGCCTCTGGCCTGGAAAGATGACAGAACATGGAGCCAGCAGGAGCCACTGCTACGTGGGATGTTTGATAGATGCCCTAAACTGTGCAAGAGGAGGGTAGAAGCTGAATTCCAGAGAAGGGATGGAGGAAAGAAAAAAAGGAGGAAGGAAAGCTTGGAAGAGAAATGAGGACCTTGGTGGAGGTGATGAAAACCCATAGCATCCAGAGGAATCAGGTCAACAGAATATGCTTTTGGTGCATCTTAATATGACTGATTCCTACCTGCAAACTCCCCTTAGCTTGTTCAAGTTTCAGCTGTTTCTGTACTCCCCAAATGGTCACCATCAGATAACTTCTTGTTATGGTCATGCATCCTTTTTTCCTTCCAGGTTCCCAAACCAACAGTAATATATTTTAATTTTTTTTGAAGTAAATTTTATTTTATTTTTAATTTCTGTTTTGTTTTTGGCCACTACCTGTTATTTAACTATTCTCCTTTTTATTTTCCCTATCCTTTCCTTATCCTCTTTCCCTCCTACTTTCCTGTTGGGTAATATTAAATTAAGTACCTGACTATGTATATGTTTTCTTCCCTTCTTGAAATAGTTTAGGTGAGAGTGAGGTTCAAATGTTGCCTGCTTCCTCTCATGTCCTTCCCATTGTATAAACTCTTCCTTGCATGCTCCATTTTTGAGATAATTTTCTCCATTCTTCCCTTTTCTCCCCCTCTTTCCCAGCGCATTCCTCTTCCCTCACCTTCTATTCTTTTTTTGAGATCATCCAAACATAATAGAATTGCACCCAGGCTCTATGTCTAATTAGATTCCCTCTAAGACTCCTGGTCTTGATAAAGTTCTGAAAGGTTGCATGTATCATCTTCCTGTATATTAATGTAAATGGTTTAACATTTTAAAGTCCCTTATAATTTTTCATTCCTATTTACTTTTTAAATGCTTCTCTCGAATATTGTATTTAAAAGTCAAATTTTCTATTCAGCTTTAGCCATTTCAGCTTGAAAGACCCCTATTTCATTAAATGTCCATTTTTCCCCCTCAATTTTTCTGGGTAGGTTATTTTTTATTGTAATCTTAGATTCTTTGTCTTCTGGAATATCATATTCCAAGTCTTATGTTTCTTTATAGAGGTTGCTAATAAATCTTGTGTGATCCTGACTGTGGTTACAACATAGTACTTAATTAGTTCTTTATGATGACTTGCTATATTTTCTCCTTGATCTGGGAGTTCTGGATTTTGGCTACAATATTCTTGGGAGTTTTCATTTTGTGATTTCTTTCAGGAGGTGACTAGTGGACTTTTCAGTTTCTATTTTGCCTTCTGGTTTTTAGATAGCTGAACAGTTTTCCTTTATAATTCTTGAAAAAATGATGTCTGTGCTCTTTTTTTTTTTTGTTTACAGCTTTCAGGTAGTCCAATGATTCTTAAATTATTTTAAATCCATCTTCAATAAAATTTCCAGATCAGTTGTTTTTCCTATCAGATAATTCATATTTTCTTCTTTTTTCAGCCTTATGACTTTGTTTTATTATTTTTTATGTCTTATGGGGCCATTAATTTCTATTTGACCAATTCTAGTTTTTAAGAAATTATTTTCTTCAGTAAGGTTTTGTACCTCTTTTTCCAAGATGTTAGTTTTCATAACTTTCTTGGATAGCTTATTTCTCTTCCTGTTCCCCCCCCCCCCATTTTTTCTTTCTTACCTTTTTTTTTTTTTTAAATTATTTTTTTCAGTTTTGTTTTTTTCCTTTTTTTTCCAAATTTTTGGTTTTATAACTTTTTTTGGGATTTTTTTTTTCTTTCTTTTCCCCCCCCCCCCATTTTTTCTATACTACTCTTATTTGTTTTTTAAAATACATTTTTGCTTTTGTTTTTTAGCTTTCTTTAGCTTTTCTGGGAATTCTTCTTGGGCTTAAGTTCAATCTGTATTTTCTTAATGCTTTGCTTGTAGATGTTTTCAAGTCATTGTCTTCTGTGTTTGTGTCTTGAGCTTCCTTTTCACTAAAGTAGCTCTTTATGGTCAGTTTCTTTTTCTTTTTTTTTGTTTGCTCGTTCTTCTAGCCTGCTTTTTAACTTTGGACTTTATGTTAGTGTTGGGCTCTGCTCACCTCGGGAGAGAGGGGTGTCTGGCATGAGTTTCTGCTGCTTTCACAGTTCAGTCGGAGAGCCTGCAAGATTTCAGTGCTTCCAGAGTGTTATGATCCAGGGAGAGATCTGTTCACTGCCCTCCTGGTCTGAACTCTGCAAATTCCTGACCCAGATTTAGGTCTATTGGCTTGTGTCTGATTGAGTTTTAGTAGACTGTTGTTGGACTCAGTCACTGTTAGCCTGCTGGGAGGTTCTGCAGGTTCACAGTGACTGAACTATTGGTTTCTCATTGATCTTGGTCTCCTTCCCTGGTTTTTCCACTGCAGGCCTATGTGCTGGGCTAAAAGTTAGGATTGAATCGCTACTCTGCTCCTGGGCTTAGAGCCACACAGCTGAGTTTCTGGAATTTGTTTTGTGCTCAGTACTCAGCTAGGGATCTGTGCTGAATTGTAGCAGCTCCTATGTGCCCTGGATTTGTGACATGCAACAGGGTAATGGGTGACAGATGGCACCCATTCCTGCTCCCAGTACTAGTTCAGGGCTCTCCTGGGATCTCTTTCTGCCCCAGTGCTTTCTACCCTGGTACTCTGTCTTGGCTCCCTCTCTATTGCTGGACATTAGAATACTCTCAATTATTCACTGCTTCCACTGCAACTTCAGGCTGAGCTACTGGTCTACTCCCATCCCTGTCCAAAGACCTCCATTTTCCTAAATTGCCCTGCACTGGAAAAATGACTCACTGTGACTTTTTCTTGGCTTTCCTCCTCAGAATTCCATCTGGCACTTTTTCTAGGTTTTTGTGGAGGCAGAGTGCTGGGAGAACTACACTAAAATGCTAACTTTCACTCCGCCATCTTGGCTCTCTCTCCATGATTTATTTTTCTTAGCAAGGGTTTATTATTTACAAAAGAAAGGATAATCCTGAAATGGGTCCTCAGATTGTTTCCTTAGCCTCCTCCCCAAATAGATTCTGGCTCTCAGAAGCCCCACTAGAATTTTTTTTTTTGCTTTTTGGAGGGCAATTGGGGTTAAGTGACTTGCCCAAGTCACATGGCTAGTAAGTGTGTCAAGTGTATGAGGTCAGATTTAAACTCAGGTCCTCCTGACTCCAAGGCCAGTACTCTGTTCACTTCACCACCCAGAGCCCCCCGGAACTTCTTTACCAGATAGATATATCCTGTCTCTGATGCTACTAATGGTGTGATCTTGGAAGTCCCTTCTGAGTCTCAGTTAGATGGACTAAAATGCAACAAAGACAAGCATGACTGTAAATGGATGCAGGCTGGTCATGAAATCGAGGGATAATTGTTCTTGGATTATAGATTTAGATCTGGAAAGAAACCTCAGAGGCCATCTAGTCTAGTCCCTTCCTCTTACACTTGAGGAAACATCCATGGAGGTTAAGTGATCTTCCTAAGATTATACAGGTAGTCAGCTGTGGAAGTAGATTTGAACCTAGATCCTCTGACCCTAGTTCCAGGACCCTTCACACTGTGTCATGGATGAATAGCCCATGTACTGTTTTACTACCCATGTAATGTTGGCCAACTCTCTGTGGAGGTCTTATGGGGCGAAAGGGACTTGAGTCATGCAGGATAAGAAGGCATCCTCTCTCTCTGGTCCTCATGGATGAAACCCCAGAGCTCCTGAAATACTGAAGACAGCCTAGAAGATCACGGAAGTGTGGTCCAACTCTTTGGTTTTCCAGTGTGTTTCAAGGAGGTCCTAGCCCAGATGTCCTTCTTCCCCTCACATGGGCTCCCCTCTCTGTACAAGGAATGGGAGGCAGCCAGTTTTCTAGGATTTTCACACTGGGCTTCTTTCCAGGCACCCCCACCCCCACCCTAGTGGGAAGTTATCTTTTCTGGGGATTTTTAGAAAAAAAAAAGAAGCTATGAAACTAAGAGAAAAAAAACACAACAACACGCACCACATACCGTCTGAGAAGCAGCAGTTGCCATCTGCTTCTTCTCCAGCTGCCACTGTGGCTGCCAGCCAAGTAGCCCTGGGAGGGAGAGGCCCACCTGGGGGATGCATCTCCAAACCCCCGGCGGATTTGGGGGCTGGGTGAGGAGGTGGGAGGATCATGGGCTCCCATGCTTTTAAAGAAGGAAGTGTGGACCTTCAGATGCATAATCGCACATTTTACAGTTTTACCCATCATTTGTGTGTCAGTTCAAGGGATTTTTCTGGTTTATGCCTGACTTCTTCCTATCCCCCCCTACTTTTATTTCACTTCTTTTATCTTGCCTGCTGCTCCCATTGACAGGATTGTGATACAGGGAAAAGAACCCTGATTCCAGAGTCAGGGGACCTGTGAACAAAACCCACCTGATACCTATTACCTATGTGACCTTGGGCAAGTAATTTCACCTATTTTGGGATCATTTTTCTCATCATTAAAATGAGGGAGTTGGACTAGATGGCCTATGTGGTCCTTTTTAGGGCTACATCTCAGATCCTGTGATATTGGTCCTGGTTTGTATTCATTTTGTCACATGATATGGTAGAATTTAGAGGTTCTGGGTTAAAATTTTACCTCTACTATATGCAGTCTATGTGACCTTGGACAAGTCTTCTCTGAGTCTCAATTTCTACAACTGTAAAATGAGAGAATTGGATTAGAGTGCCTTTACAATTCCTTGAAATCATGAAGTCTATTATTTTTGATGATCCTTTAATCATTCCCTATGTTTGAGTCTTGCCTTTCCATCCAGACTGTAAGCTCCTGAGGGTATGGATTGGGTATGTACTGGGTTTCAGCTGAACATAGGCATAAGCACAGAGAGGTTCAGAAGATTCTGCAGTCATCAGATGCAACTCCCAAGATGACCTGGGTAGGGCTGGGATGCTTTGCTTTATATCTTAGCAGAGACAAGGGACAGAGTCCCCAGGAAGGTGTCTGGGCTGAAGTAATTCACTCCTCTTGTGGTCCTGAGGAGTGCACCCTCCCTTCCTCCCTCAGTCTGATTAAATTTTGTTATTTTAAATCAGTATCTTTGGTGTCCTTTGTTTTTACATCATAGTCACTTCTAGATATATGCCCTCCTTCATCACCCCCCCCTCCCCACCAAGGAACTGGAAACACCTCCCCACCCATGACACAGAGAAGTACCAAAGCAGAAACCACCAACGCAGTGACTGTATCTGAAAATGTAGGCAGTGTTCTAATCTCTCAGCGGCCTCCCTCTCTGGCTTCTGTTTTATTTTGCCAATTCTGAGTCTGTTCTCCAGAGGGAGGATAGGTACAATTGGGTTGTCCTCAAATGAAATGGTGACCCTTAAACCCCAGTAATTTTGACCCTTGGAGCTCTCTTACCCCTCTAGCTCCTACCTAAAAACATCCTACAGTGGGACCCCCTTCCTTCCAATTATGTTCATTGCAGTGAATCTTGGCGCTCAAACTGCATTTAAGCCTTTCTCTACTTCCTTCCTTCCTTCCTTCCATGGTTTTATTGTAAATAATAATTATATAAAATGTTACATAATATAATAACAACATATTTTGTATCATATAGTAATAGAATATATACTATTATTAAATGATATATAATGTTATCTATCATCTATCTATCTATCTATCTATCTATCTATCTATCTATCTATCTATCTATCTATCTATCTATCTATCTACACAAACACTCTTCCACTCAATAGGGGGCACACTGCCAGCTATTACTTGGCATGCTTCTTGTGTGTATAACATAATTCAAACTTGATTCTGTCCTGGTTTGCTTGGCTCTCTTGTTTTCCTCTTCATTAGTCTTGATTCCCTGACTCAGCTGTAAGCTTCTTCAGGGCAGGGGACAGAAGAGGAGACAGCATGGGATGCAGTGGGAAGATCACAGAAGCTGGAGTCAGAAGACCCAGGTTTGAATCCCAGCTCTAAGTACCCGTGTGACCTTGGGCAAGTCATAGCACCTTTGTGAATTTCAGTTTAGTTTCCTCATCTTTAAAATGGAAAAAAATTACTGGCATTATGCACCTAATGAGCTGTTATCAGAATGGCACTGTGTAAACCTAAAAGCTCTATAAGTTTGAGCAGTATGTTGGTAAATGTTTAACAGCTGGCTCTCTGAAAACAAACAAACAAACATTCTCACGACATACTTTTAAGTGTGTCTAAGTGTTTTTATACTTTATACTTTTAAAGTATACTTTATACTTAGACTTAAAGCATATTTTATACATATATGAAACATGGACTATATATGCATGTATCTTCTCTATATGCATGTGCATATATATGTATAGTGTATGTGCCTCTATGTATATGTGTCTCTCTGTGTATGTGTGTGTGTCTCTCTGTGTATGTGTATGTGCCTCTATGTGTGTGTCTCTCTGTATATGTGCCTCTATGTGTGTGTCTCTGTGTGTGTGTGTGTATGTGTGTGTGTGTGTGTGTGTGTGTGTGTGTGTGGTACATTTTGTCACCTTCAAGAGAATGTAAGCTCCTTAAAGGGAGGGACTTTTCATTTTTGTCTTGCCATCCCCAGTATTTAGCAAAGCACCTGGCATGTAGTAGGTCATTAATAAATGCTTACTTGCTTAATTGACTAATGAATCTGCTCTAAGCGGAGGGAGGTGGGAAGGAGGAGGGAGGACATGCCAATCATTCTAGCTTGTGCAAAGGTACAGATGTGGGGGATGGGCTGTCTAGGGCATGGAGGGTAGGGTGATATAATAAAATGAAGAAGCAGATTGGAGCCAGGTCATAAAGACCAAACAGATGAGTTTGCATTTTATGCTAGTGTTAATAAGGAATCATGGAAGATTTTGGAGTTATTTATTGTTAAAATTCTTCTTTTTCTTCAAAGCCCTGTTATAGTTGATGTACCATCTCCTCTGAGCTAAGTGGCTCAGTGGATAGAGTACTGGCCTTGGAGTCAGGAAGACCTGAATTCAAATTTGGCCTCAGATGCTTACTAGCTATGTGGCCATGGGCAAGTCACTTAACCTCTGCCTTAATCTGCCAGAGAGGGAAATGACAAACTACTTCGGTGTCCTTGTCAAGAAAACCTCATAGACAACACTGGTGTGCCATGGTCCCCGGGGTCAAGAAGAGTCTGAGAGGACTAAACAACAACTTTTCTGAGAAGCCTTCTCCGATCTCCCCATTTGAAGTAGTCACCATCTTGCTTCTCCTTTTAATTTTCCCAGAACCTCTCCTTTACCCCATCATATTCTATATGGCATCACATTTCTCATGTAGACTCAGAAATTGTAATTCCTTACTTCAGTGAAATGGTAATTTCCTTAGAGCCTAGTACAGAGCTTTGCCAGGAGGAAATCAACAAAGTACTAGACTTTGAATTAGAAAGACCTGAGTTCAAATCTTGCCCAGATACTTATAAGCTATGTAACCCAGGGCAAGACATTTAACTTTTTTTATCCTCAGTCCTTATTTGTAAAGTAGGGATAACAACAGCACCTACCTTACAGGGTTGTTGTAAGGAACAAATGAGATAGCAACTATAAAGTATTTTTTCACTTTTCAAAAAGAGTTATTTACTTATTTTAAGTTTTCAACATTCACTTCCATAAAATTTTGAGTTCCAAATTTTCTTCCCCTCCCTCCCCTCCTCCACCCCAAGATGGTGGCTTTACATATATATATATGTTCATATTAAACATATTTTCAAATATAAAGTACTTTGCAAATGTTAAATCATACCTTTCAAAAGCCCTCTTTTGCAATGTTTTGTTTTTTGTCTGTATTTGTGCCTTATCCCTCTACTAGATTAAAAGCTCCATGAGGGCAGGGACTGCATCTTATCTAAATGCCATAGTATTGACCATCCCTGTCTTCCAGGGAAGCATAGTCCTGGTCTGAGTTCAGAAGTATTCCTTCCTCACAGAGAGGCTGGGAAAGGCAGATCTCCCTCCTCCACCCTGCAATGTGCTTGGGAATGACAAGGAGAACTCCATCTCTTGATTTATGTTCATGCTTCAGAGTTTCCTTTTAAATTAGAGCAACATATTTCACAAAGGCAAGATGCCTTGGCAGCGTCATCCCTGCCAACCCCTGCCAGGAAATCACAGCTAAGAAAGAGCATGGTTTCCCCATGGCAGTTTGGTGTGACTCCCAGCTCACAGACAGAGAAAGAAGGGGTTCAGCCTTCCAAGGGAGGGTGGAAAGAACCCAGGACTGGGAGTCCCCAAGTAAGCCAGAACACATCCATCCAAATTGATTTTGCCCTTTAAATTGGCCTCCCTGGGAGGACACACATGTACTCCTGAAATGCTGCCCATAGGCCCCAGAAGTCTGGGACTCCTCCTTGGGAACTGCTTCTTGTGCCCAGGGCACATTCTTTTAAGGCTCCTCAAGAATGGCAAATCTTTGTCCTTTCAGGTTCAAGTTCAGCAAGCATTTACTGAGTGCAGATACTAGAAGAAGTACAACCATTCTTTAGAAACACTTTAAAGTTGTTCAAGTGGTCATTCAGTGCTGTACAACAGAGAACATAAATTAGATTTGGAGAAAGGACGCCCGTGCTTGGCTCCTGGCTCTGACCTTCTCAGCTGGGTGGCCTTGCAAATTCACTTTGCCTCTGTGGATGCCCCTATGGACAGGGTTGTAGGAGGTATCAATAATGCTTTGGAAACCCATGACAACAAAATAATATTGTAATGGAAAGCCAGGCAAAAAGTGGTGATGGGAACAAGACTGACTCTAGAATATAGGAGCTGGGTTCAATTATTTCCTGTGTGACCTTCAGCAAATCACTGAACCTCTCTGTGCCTCCATTTCCTCATCTGTTATCTACAAAAGGAGGAGGTTGACTAGATGACCTCTAGGTCCCTTCTAGCTCTAAATTTATGATTCTGTAATTAGATTGGGTAAGATTGAGATCACAAATGACATCTGACCTGTCAAATAGTGAGGCGGATTTTTTTTTCTGTGTGTGTGTTAATTGTTGTTTGGTTGTTTCTGTCATGTCCAACTCCTCCTGACCCCATTTTGATGTTTTCTTGGCAAAGATACTGGAGTGGTTTAGCCATTTCCTTTTCCAGTTCATTTTACAAATGAGGAAATTGGAGGCAAACAGGGTTGGGTGATTTGCCCAGGGTCACACAGTTAGTAAGTGTCTGAGGCCAGATGTGAACTCATGAAGATGTGTCTACTTGATTCCAGACCCAGTGCTTGATCCTACACCATCTAGCCACCCTTGTGTGTTAATTCCCAGAGGATAAATTCCCTAATTTCTTCCTCTCCTTCCCCTCCAACAGACTAATTTTTAGAAAAGAAATTAGAATGGGAGCTTTGGGACCTGGGAGTATTGCCAGTCAGGGACAGATAAATTGACAAATGGGTATCTGGGATCATAGGATTCAAAGCCAGAAGGAAATTTTGATATCACATAATGTACCCTTCCCCCTTCATTGTACATATGAGGATACTGAGACAAATGACTTAACCAAAGTCATGCAAGTAGCATGGGTTCTAGTGTTCTAGAATCTAGTCTATGATATATTATTTCCCTTCATTCACACTACAGTCAAGACAGACTTGTTTTACTCTTCCTCATACAAGATTCACCACCTCCCATGCTTCTTTTTTTATTTTTTGCTTTTTGGAGGGGGGAAGGTAGGGCAATTGGGGTTAAGTGACTTGCCCAAGGTCACAGAGCTGGTAAGTATTAAGGGTCAGGTCCTCCTGACTCAGAGCCGAGCTCTATTCACTTTGCCACTTAGTCGCCCCTCCCACTCTTCTTTGCATGGGCTGTCCTCAGGGCTAGAAATCACTCCCTTTCAGCTCTGTCTTTTGGAATCAAGAGTTTCTCCAAAGCTTTTTTCAAGCACTGCCTTTCATACGAAGGCTTTCCTGGTCCTCTCCCTCCCCGCCCCAACTCTCCCTCCCCTTGCTGCTTGAGCTGTCCCAGAATTGTATTTTTTTAAAAAATATATTTCTACAAGTGTCTGTCGCTCACTAAATGCAACCCCCCTGAGGGCTTTCAGCCCTCAGCACCCAGCCCAGTCAGTACCTGGGACATAGTAGGTGCTTAGTGAATCTACTCCATCTTATTGCTTGGTATTGTTTTGATGGAGACAGTGCTTAATAAATCATTGCTGATTGGTTGATTGGCCAACACTCTTATTTTACAGAGGGGAAAATGGGGGAGAGGTGGAGTACAGCTTGCCTGGGATCCCACAGCTGGTAGGTGCCAGAGTCAGAATTTGAACCTATGTCTTCCTGCCTCCAAATCCAGCATCCTCCCCATACACCGTATGGGGTTCACACAAAGGCCCTCTAACCCCCACCCAGGGCTCTTCCTCTTAGGTCGCTTTACCTGGCCAGTGTTACAACCACCACAAGAACATTTTGAGGCCTTCCCACCCTGATGTCTCCTGTTCCCACTGATGTCAGTATTTATTTCCACTGCAGGTGTTGCTTGTCATGTTTACATAACTTATCTCAGGCCCACATCGGCAAGCTTGAAACTGAATGCTAAGCTGGTCACGGGCTGCTTCTCAAGTGGAACATCAGGGTCAGCTCAAACCTTTTAACGCCACGGGAGGGAGCAGCCCGGTCCTGTCCTGGGGATGGGCAGAGGGGAGCTGGGTAGAAGAGGTCATACATGCTCAGCTGGGAGAGGATGTTCAGAGGAGGCCTGCGTGGCACGGGGCAGAGCCTTCCCAGGCCTACCTAGTTTGTGTCTATAGCACAGGGGAAAGTCAGGATTTGTCCATTGTCTGGTTAATTGGATGGCTGTAGATGGAGGCATTTTTGTCGTCTGTTTGCCTGAATAATCCTGGTAAGGATATGCACCAGCACACTCAAAGACCTTAGTCTTTCTAACTCAAACCTGAACACCCTTTCTGCTCTCAGGGAAGGGATGGCCAGATTTCCTATCTATGGATAGGGGTATGCTGTCAACTCCTCAGTTTTCAGTGTGAGCATTTCTATTCCAGAAATCAACAAATACTAAGAATCAGGGTTTATTTATTTATTTATTGATTTTGTTGATTGTCTAGCCAGGAGTGGGGAACCTTTGGGTCGAGGCCACATATGGCTCTCTAAGTCTTCAGGTGCAAAATGTTAACTCAGTCAAAGGGCCTAGAGGGTCACATGTGGCCTTGAGGCTGAAGGTTCCCCACCCTTGGTCTAAGACTTAAAAAAGTGATGGAGGAAATATCAGTAGTGTGGATTAAATTTAAAAGTGTGTCATGCCTACTTTTTTTTTTTTGGAGAGCTAGTTGTTAAACTTTTACAAGCACACCACTACCATCAACAGAATGAAAGATGGAAGAATTCACAGCACTCTGTGTCTAGGTGTTTTATGAGAGGGAGGGTGGGGGAGAGAAATCTCTCTGTTCTAGCAAGTCTGAGATAGCACAGGTGTGTGTGTGTGTGTGTGTGTGTGTGTGTGTGTGTGTATAACACCCAGCAGTGTTTGGCATGCAGTTGGCACTTAAATGCTTGTTGGTCAATTAATTGCATGGAGGAGTATTGGTCCCATGTCTGTGCAGTATGGAAGCTGGGATGATACCCTGCTAAGCCCTGTCTGTCTGGCTTCCACATTTCTACCCCTTCTTCCCTTTCCTGTATTCAGAATGCAGTACAAGATTGGGGTGGAGGTGGGGGTAGCCAAGTCACAGAGAGTCTCAGAGGGTGACTGGGACCTGTGTGAAAGCCAGATAACATAGAGAAAAGACTCTGACCATGTCCTTCATAGTCTTACCAGCAGCCACCACCTTCCTGAGTTGGAGAAACTTAGACCCTGGAGACTCCATCTTCTGATTGGTGAATGGTCCCCTC
Source organism: Petaurus breviceps papuanus (assembly GCF_028583685.1). Lineage (NCBI taxonomy): Eukaryota > Metazoa > Chordata > Mammalia > Diprotodontia > Petauridae > Petaurus > Petaurus breviceps. The sequence goes on along the minus strand of NW_027187280.1, from coordinate 5,380,854 downwards.
ACAGCACTGTTTCAGGAAAAGTCCAAGCTTCACTTGCCTCCACCCCACCCCTCACAATCTCCTTGGCTCATCTAATAAGCTTTGTTTCCCCACTTCTTTCCCTTCCCCCTTTTAAAAGCTTCGAGGGAACTTAGAACATAGATGTCAGAGCTGAGAATATATGTAGTGTTAGGCCTGTTAGTAGAGTGTGAATAGAATTACAGCCCCATGATGGCAGAGACTTTCTCACTTTTTTGTTTGTCTCCCCTGCATCTAATAAAGTTCCAGACACATGATAAGTTCTCAGGAAAAAGATGATTGTTGATTGATTGAAGGGCTCTTAGAGCAGATATCAGAGCTGTAAGGGAATTTAGAGAACACTTAATCCATGGCTGGGGAACCTCCAGACTACCTGTGGCCCTTGAGGTCCTTGGGCACAGCACTCTGAATGGATTCAGGGTCACACTTGAAGACCTACAGGGCCACATGTGTCCTTGAGGCCACAGGTTCCCCACCCTTGGACTTTAATCCAACTCCATCATTTTACAATTGGGAACAATGAAGCCCAGAGAAAGGAAGAGACCTTTCGTGGTCACACATTCAGTTAAATTATATAGTCATGACTAGAATTCAGGTCTCTGGACCCCTAGTCCACAATTCCACTGCTTCCACCAAACAAGAGATTTCTGTTTGTTACCAGTGACCGACCCAAAGGTGGCTTGGCTGTCAGGAGGCATCTCTCCATAGTGTGAACTCCCAAGTTGCCTCTGTCCTGTCTCCCAGGGTACTCCTCCCCACAGTCAGGGTCTTCCCCTGGAACGCCCTAGCTCACTGCTCTTAGAAAGGCCCTTCTTGGGGCTACTAGGTGGCACAGAGAATAGAGCACCAGCCCTGGAGTCAGGAGGACTTGAGTTCAAATTCGGCCTCAGACACTTAACACTCGCTGGTCGTGTAACCTTGGGCAAGTCACTTAACCCCAATTGCCCTGCCCTCTCCCCTCAAAAAAAAAATAAAAAAAGAAAGGCTCTTCTCTTCTGGCTTGGTCTGAGCTCTACATGGACTGTTGTGGTTTGGGATGGAGGTGGGTGGGTGGTCCCATGTTATGTTGTCAGGCAGAATGCTGAGAGAGGAGGCAGAAGCTGATCAGAGGGCCTGGGCCAGGAGCTATTTGTGACACCTTCATCTTGTTAGTTCAGGTCAGCTCTCAGTTCATTTCCCAAGTATCAGTTTAATGCAGGGGCCTTGAGGCCACATGTGGCCTCGAGGCTACAGGTCCCCCACCCCTGGATAAGTTATGAAATTCACCCAAATGCCCAAGACCCAAAACCCTTAGCTTGCGCACTATGTTGTGAATGGATGTGTCATGGGCTATTGGAGATCTATGGTCCTTCCCACCCACTCCCCACTTCCCCTCCACTCTCACTCCAGTCCTCCCTATGAGCAGCTTCATACATCTCACATTCTCTGAGTCTACGGGAGCTGTGGGATTGGGGGGGGAGACAATGAGAGGCAATGTAGATCATTGGATAGGGCCCTGGGCCTGGGGTGAGGAAGACTCATGTTCAAATCCTTTTTCAGATACTAATTCTGTGACCCATAATATGGCTCTGTGCCTCAGTTTCCTCATTTGTAAAATGAGAGGGTTGGACTGGTTGGTCTTAAAGTTCCCTCCAAGCTCTAAATCTATGATCTTAATATCCGGAGGAGAGTTGAGGACTCACAGGAAGAGAGAGAGCTGCTGGACGTGGGGGGTAGTGGTGGGATCTAGCAACACTCCCCTCCCTGCTGGGGCTGATCTGGACTTTCCCAGGCTCTGTGTTAGTGCTGGGAAACTGAAACCACAAGGCCAGCACTTTAGTTTCCTGTGGTCCATCCTCCACCCTCATCCCCTCACTCCCTCATACTTCTCTTTCTTCTGCCTGAATAACCCTGGGAGCCCTTTGATTCTCCTCTTCTTCCTTCCCCTTTCCCCCTCCTCCTTCAGAACTGAGCTGTAGGAGCTGCCGCTGTCCTTTAACCACCAGGCTCAGCCGTCCCAGACATTTGTTCAATTATTAACTGGTGGAAGGGGAGTTTGTTCTGCTGACAGGTAGGCGTGGGCCCTGCCATGTTCTTTAGAGAAGAAAGAGGCCCAGAAGATGCTTTTGGTCTGGTCAGCTCAGGATGGGCAGGGCAGGCTGCATCTCTTGGTTCAGCAAGGCCCCTCCTTACTCTTTGACAGCTGGGGGGGGGAGGGGCATAGCAAAAAGGTAGACAAAACATCTGCTGCCTCTGCTGCACTATCTGCCTTCAGTTAGTCAGTCAACAAACACTTATTAAGTGCCCACTATTGTCAGGTGGCACAGGGGATAGAGTGCTAGGCCTGGAGACAGGAAGACTCATCTTCTTGAATTCAAATTTGGCCTCAGGTACTTACTAGCTTGTGTGACCCTGGGCAAGTCCTTTAACCTTGTTAGCCTCAGTTTCCTCATCTATAAAATGGGCTGGAAAAGGAAATGGCTAAACCACTCCAGTATCTTTGCCAAAAAAACCCCAAATGGAGTCACAAGAGTCAGACATGATTGAAAAAATGACTGAACACTAACAAAAACGTGCCAGGTACTGTTCTTTTTTTTTTTTTTTTTAAGCAATTGGGGTTAAGTAACTTGCTCAAGGTTACACGGCCAGTTGTTTCTGGGTGTGGTGCTGAGTATCGGAGCCCGGGATTCGATCCAGGTCATCCCGACACTGGAGCCGGTGCTCTTACTCGCTGTGCTACCTGGCCACCCCACCAGGTACTGTTCTAAGAGCTTTGAATACAAAGAAAGGTAAAAGACAGTCCCTGTTCTCAAGGAGCTCATAGGTAGCTATTGAGACCTGTGGGTCTAGAGATTCTGGGGTGAGGCTTTTGTAATTCAAAGGCCCAAGTACAGAAAGTCTTTGAGAGAAGGGATCAAGTTTTCGACTTTCTTTATATCTCCATTTAATTGCTTGACTTGATCTTCTAGATTATATAATACAACCTCTCCATTTTACAGATAAGGAAACTGAAGTTCAGGGAGGAGAAGGGACTTATTCAGGGTCACGTAGCTGGCAAATTGTAAGGCCAATATATGAACCCGAGTCTTCTAATGCTGGTCCAGTGCTCTTTCCATTATGCTACACTCTCTGGGGGCAGCCAGACTGTGGGTGTCTCTGCAAGTTCACCCCCTTTGGGTTCTGGTCCTTTTCAGTAGTAACTGGCATTTTGGGTCAGATGTGGCCACCCTTCAACCATCAAATATATTTGTTGTCCTGCAGGTACAGAGCAGGGCTCCCACTTGAATGGAACTTATTTCCAAACTAAATCTATGTTGCTAGGATTTGGGTTCTAATACCCATTCTGCTACCTATGTAACCTTCACCAGGTCTCTATCCTCTTGGAGTTTCAATTTCTTCCTTTATAAAGTGAAAAAGGTTGAAGAAATGAATGATCTTTAAAGTTATTTCCAGGCAGCTCTTGATCCTGTTAATTGTCAGAATATCTGAACACACAAGTCTGGAGTTCCTAGACCAGGGCTGGGGAACTTGCGTCCTTGAGGCCACATGTGGCTTTCTAGGTCCTTGGCTGTGGCCTTTTGACTGAGTCCAAGTTTTACAGAACAAATCCTTTTATTAAGGGGATTTATTCCATCCCCTGTGTAATCTAGAAGTTAGACCCTTAGTTCCCAGAAGCAAATGAAAAACTCCTTGGGGTAGCTTCTCAGGAGACCTGAATGGTCCCCCTGTGGCAGAAGCTTTATCTAATAGAAAGTAAACTCCTTGAGAGTAGATACTATTTCATTTTTATCTTCCTATCCCCAGAACTTAGCACAGTGACCCAAACACACACATACACACACACACACACACACATACCACATGAGGGAAATGTCCTGGATTTGGAGTCAGACATCCAAGTTTAAAACCCAGGATCTTTTTTGCTAACTTTGAGTGACCTTGGGCAAGTCCTTTCAAATTATGAACCCAAATTTCCTTGTCTATAAAATTAGGGTATTAGCCTAGATTAGGGGTTCTTAACTTGAGGTCTAATAATCATAGTTAATAATTTAATATCTGAATTTCCATGTAACTGGTTTCCTTTGTAACCTAGTATATTTTATTTTATGCATTTACAAACATTATTCTGAGAACAAGTCCATAGATTTTACTAGACTGCACAGGGGCATCCATGACACAAAAAAGATTTAAGTTCTCTAGCCTGGATGATCACTAAGGAGTCCTCCCAATTATCAATCTATGATCCTGTGATCTAGGTTAAAATACATGCTTTTCTTCCTGTGTGATCTTGACCATGTTTCTTCCTGTCTCTAGGTCTTTGTTTCCTCCTCCACAAAATGAAGGATTTGGAATATGTTGTTGTTTAGTAATTCTTTTTAGTTGTGTCTAATTCTTCATGACCTCATTTGGGGTTTTCTTGCCAATGGATTGATTTGCCATTTCCTTCTCCAATTCATTTTACAGATAAGGAAACTGAAGCAAACAGGGTTAAGTCATGTGCTCAGGGTCACACACCTAGTAAGTGTCTGAGATTTGAACTCAAGATGAGTCTTCCTGACTCCAGGTCCAGTACTCTGTTCACTGTGCCACCTAGTTGCTGAATATGTGTGTGTGTGTGTGTGTATATGTATGCATATATATATTATCTCCACATGAGTATGTGGTCTTCAAATTCCATTCTAGCTCTGAAATCATAGAAACCTATGATCTTAGAGTGGAACAACATAGACTGGATAATAGCATAGTTCATTCTCAGTCCTTTTCTATCTAATCTTTTCATTAGTGACATTCATGAAGACATAAATAGCATGCTTGTTATATTTGAGGATAACAAAAAGTTGCAAAAGAAAGCTAAAAGTTGTATGACAGAATTGGTATACAAAAAGGACTTGACTGACTAGAATGATGATGGACCAAATCTATTAAGATGAAATTTAATAGGGGTAGATGCAAAGTCCTATATCTGGGTTCAAAAAATTAGTGTCACAAGGATAGGATGGGGAGAAAATGGCTGCACAAAATTATTTTTTTAAAAAAATCTGAATTTAGCAAACACCAAATAAAATGAGCACTTCCATATACAAAATAGAAGAGAAAGAGGATTGAACATGCAACTTCCCATCCCTATCATGTACCACCTTCCTTTCCTTTTTAAGTAGATGATAAATTCTGCCTGTAATGTTCAGTGCTGTCTTGCTTAACACAACAGTTTAGGTGAAAGCAAGCTGGGTTTTTTTTTAGTGGACTGCAGATGTAAACTACAAGTGAACAGTGGGGACATGGCATCGAAGAATCCTACTGGGGGTTCAGTCTGTATTAACAGAACCAGGAAGGTCATAGTCTTGCTTTTCCCTGCTTGGAGCAGAACTCTTTTAGACTCTTGCGATCAGTTCAGGGCACCAACGTTGAGGAGTGACATTGATAACATAAAGCATGTCTAGAAGAGGACAAAAAGGATGGTGTCTGGGAGAGAGACCTTGCCACAGAAGGATCTCCTGAAGAGATTGGTGACATTCTGGAGAAGTCAACTGAATCAAGATAAACATCATCATTATCTTCAAATATCTGAAGGGCTATCACTTGGAAAAAGGATTAGCAATCATACTCTGTGTGGCTACCTAAGGAGATGATGGTGGGTGGATGGGATCCTATTCCAGGTAACCCTCTCTGCTGGGGAGGTTGTGGTAGGGCATAAGTATCGCTCCCTTTGCTTTGGCTGTTTCCAGGGCCATGCTACAGAAATTAGTGTGAAGACGGGAATGTATGGGCTTTGAAGTTAAGCTTCAGAGTTGGGAGAGGGGAGGACAAAATTGGGAGACAAGAGTTTGAGAGGGAGAACAGGCTGCAAAGGTAGGTTGGAGAGAGATTGTGCTGGACCTTAACTATCAAGATCAGAAGCTTATATTCTTTTTGGTAGACAGTAGGGATTCACTGAGAGCTAAAGAATAATGTAATCCAGACTTGGAGTCAAGATGACTCCAAATGAGTTCTGATCTTGTCTCAGACACTTATTAGCTGTGTGACTGAACAAATGAATGAAGCTCTCTTCAACCTCAATTTCATTATCTGTAAAATGGGGATGAGAATACTACCTACCTCACAGAGTTATTGTGAAAAAAATGAGAAAATAAATATATGGTGCTTTATTATACTTCAGAGTACTATACAAATGTTAGATATTGATTATTATTGTTATCATTATTTATTCCTGAAAAGTACAATAGGACACTTATACCACTCTCCTTCTTGGGTAGCACATTCATTTGTCTTTCTTCCTCCCTCCCTCCCACTCTTTCTTTTCCTTCCTTCCTTCCTTCCTTCCTTCTTTCCTTCCTTCCTTCCTTCCTTCCTTCCTTCCTTCCTTCCTTCCTTCCTTCCTTCCTTCCTTCCTTCCTCCCTCCCTCCTTCCCTCCTTTTCTTTCTTTCTCTTTCTTTCTTTCTTTCTTTCTTTCTTTCTTTCTTTCTTTCTTTCTTTCTTTCTTTCTTTCTTTCTTTCTTTCTTTCTTTCTTTCTTTCTTTCTTTCTTTCTTTCTTTCTTTCTTTCTTTCTTTTTCCTCCACTTAAGCTGTAGAATCTCTCTCTGTGGTTAACTTCCCTTTCATAATATTAACATGGGCAGAGCACCCGCTTCCCTGTTGCAGGCAGTGATTATATAGCAAATTAAGCACAAGCTGTTCAGTCCAAGTCCAGCCGTTGGAAAGATGGTCCTCTGAGTAATGGCTTGTGTAGTGGATGCTTTCATCTGGAATTTGCATGTGTAATAAATGCAGAAATAAAACTTAGATCTATATAAAAACAGACCCAAATGGAAAGGGTGGGGGAGCAGGGAGGGAAGAAATCAGGAATTTTGTGGCCCGCATCTTACAGTGTGACTTCAATTTCCATTTGGATAATATATACATTATCCATATTTTGATACTGAGTTTAAAGAATCCTAGAACATGGAATATCTGAAAGAATGTCTGGAAGCACTGGAACACAGAGCATAGGGTATTAGAGCTGAGAAGACCTTAGAACATGGAATGACAGAGTTTAGAAATAATCTAGTATGTTTTTGTTGTTGTTCAGTCATGTCATGACTTCATTCACTTCATGACCCTATTTTTTTTTTTAGAAAAAATATTGGAGAGGTTTGCTATTTCCTTCTCCAGCTCATTTTGCAGATGAGGAAACTGAGGCAAACAGGGTTAAGTGACTTGCCCAGGGTCACACAGCTAGTAAGTGTCTGAGGCTGGATTGGAACCCAGGGATCCCTTATTTAATAGCTGAGGAAACTGAGACCTGGACAGACCAAGCAACTTACTCAAGGCCACATAGTCCAAAATTATCAGGACCAGGATGAACCCAAGTTTTATGATTCCAAGTCAGTAAATAAATCCATTATAGTATGTCTACTGTATAGAACATGGGACTAAAAATACTCTCCAAAGACCCCTAAAGGGAACTAGTAACTCTAGGGATCAGGACATGGTTTCCATGTGTGAAACATATAAAATGTTATTGTGAATTGACATGGTTCAAGCAGAGGTGGTATACAGGTCAATGCTAGCTCCCAGTCCTATATAGTACTTTAAGGCTTAGAAATTGCCTTCTTCCTATAACCAATGGCCCACAACCAGAGCTCTGGGATTACATGGAGCTGGTGAAATATTGGGGGGGTTTCTCATGAATTACTCTCTTTGGTTTATGCCACAATTGAGAGTTCTCCCGGGGAACATCAGAATATAGCTTTTGTCTAAGATTCAACAGAAAAGGTAAAACGTCCCTCAGGTCCCTGCAAACATTCAAGCTAATAATATATTGAATAAAGGACAGGCTTTATTTCACTCAACATAAAATGTAAAACACAGCAAACACATCCTAGCCAATTTAGAAGTCAAAAGACAAGTCCCCCTTCCCTCACCTTTGAGCCTCACCTTCATTAGGGACCTTTATAGTCTTTCAGACTTAGAAAACTACCCTGTGCTTGAAGCTACTAAAAAAACGAATTGAGGATTGATAGAGAACTGGGTGGTTCTTTTCCTGGACTACACAGTCTGCCTTGCTCACAATACTATTGAAGCAGAAGATCCAGATATGTTCCTCCACATTGTTTGCTATTCCTCTGCGTTGACCCCTTGCTGGATTTAAAGCTCTTTTGCTTGCTGTTGGTGCACAGGCTTCTTTTCCAAGGAACCAAGTTTCGGTCTCTGAAACACCTCTCCTAGCTATGTTTCTAGTTTAACTCAGGTTTGCTCTATATTCCCAACCCCGCTCTGTGTCTGCCTTTCAAAGGCCAACTCCAAGGGTATGGGTTGGGTGGATGACTAACCATGATTCAGTCAACCATCCCAAGGACAGTAAAGGTGGGCAACAATGGTTAGGATAGGGGTACTCATTTGATCAATCAATATTTATTGAGTCTACTATGTGCTAGGCACTGTGCTAAACACTGGGGCTACAAAAAGAAACAAAAGACAGTCCTTGCCCTCAAGGAGCTTACAATCTAATGGGGAAGACAAGAAGCAAACAAATATATGCAAAACAGGCTAAGTGGGAAATAATTAAGAGAGGGCAGGCACACTCTATCCAGGAGATTCTTCAATGCCAGAACAAAATCTCAGCTATGGTACTGATTCCCGTGTTTGGCATACAAGGCCCTTTACAGCCTGGCTCTGGACTATCTTTGCAGACTTACTGACTTCCCTTCATGTGTTCTACAATCCAGCCACCCTGACTTTCTTGCTGGTCTTCATGATTTTCTACTTCCCATTTCTGTGGCTTTGCAGTGACTCTGCCTAGAATGCACTAAAAATCATGCATTTATACACTTGTTTTCTTTCATGAAATCAAGATAAAGAACTGAAAGGGACCTTAGAAGATGTCAAGCCCAAATGACCCAACATTTTGCAGATGTGGAGACTGAAGGGCAGAGAGGTCAAGTGACTGTGTTTGTAGTCACACAGCTAGTGAATGTCTGAGGTGGTATTCTAACCCAGATCTCCCTAACTCAAGTCCAGTACTCTAACCATTCTGCCAAACAGCCTCACCCCAGAGGCCATCTAGTCCATTTTATAGATGAGTAAACTGAGGCCAGAGAGATCATAGGATCATAGATTTAGATTTTAAAAGTACTTAGAGCTCATCTAGTCCACTACCCATTATTTACAAGGGACGTTAGAGACCATTCAGTCTGCCCCACTCATTTTCCAGAGGATAGAATGAGGCACAGAGAGTGCCTCACTCAAGGTCACACAATTACTAGATGTCTGAGGCAGGATTTGAAACCAGGTCTTCCTGGCTCCAAGTCTAGTGTCCCATCAACTATGCTCTATTGTCTCACTCCCTCTCCACATCTGTTTCTTTACTATTTCTAGTCTGCAAAGCTCAGCTTAAGCACTGACTGCTACATGAAGCCTTTATATATGAAGCCTTTTACTATGTGGTACTCTCTCCTACTCCCCCAAAGAAATGATCTTGTGTTTACTTTGCTTGGATTTATATTACATTATATCATGTTACATTATATCTTTGGCCTAAAATTTTTAGTGTAATTTTAAGTTCTAATACATGTTGTTTTCCCATTGGAATGTAAGTTCCTTGAGGGCAGGGACTATTTCATTTTTGTCTTTGAGTCTCTAGAGCCTAATACAGAGCCTGGCACAGAGTAAACTCTGCGTCTATTCCTAATAAGTACTCAAAGAAGGATTGACAGTGGAGTCCATATCTTCTACAGAGAGACATCTTGACTGCCAGAAAAAAGCTTCATCCTTTACTCTTGTTTACCTTGACCAGGCTCCTCCTGAGCATAATCCCTGCACTCACCACAACCTGAGGAAGCTCAGGTCAATGTTGCTATCTCCATTTTAAAGAGGAAGAAAGGGGCAGCTAGGTGGATAGAGCTCTAGACCTGAAGTCAAGAAGACCTTGAGTTCAAATGTGACCTCAGCTACTGACTAGCTGTGTGACCTTGGGCAAGTCATCTAACTGTGGTTGCCACCCCCCCACCTCCCCCCCAAAAGTAAATCTAAAGGATGAAACTGGTTCCCTGAGATTAAGTGGCTTGCCTCAGGTGACAGCTAGGAAGCTTTAGGGTCGGGTTCAAGTCCATTTTCCCTGTCTCTAAGTCTAGAGATCTCTCTACTTCTGTGGAGTCAGGACACCTACCTGCAGTGTGACCTTGGATAAGTTATTCTACTTTTCTGAGTCTCAGTGGAGACAATAATCCTCATCCTGTTTACTTGGAAGAGCTTTGGTGAGGATCAAATTAGAAAGTGATTAAGTCATCAGTCAACAAGCATTTATTCAATGCTTCCTATGACTGAGCACTGTGCTAAGAGCCAGGGATACAAATTTAAGCAAAAGGAAGTTAGCTCCTGCCCTCAAGGAGATTATAGTCAAATGGAGGAAGACTCCCCAGAAGAGGAGGCTGAAAAGCCAAGAGGACAGAAGGGGAGGAGAGAGAAGGTATTTGATGGGGGTGTGGTGGAGAAAGAAGTCCACTGAGTCAGGATTAAAGCCCAGAGAGAAATGAAGGCATGAATGGTCATATAGGAGAGATTGTGATTCTTTTTTTTTTTTTTTGCCTTTTTGGAGGGGGGAAGGCAAGGTAATTGGGGTTAAGTGACTTGCCCAAGGTCACACAGCTGGTAAGTGTTAAGTGTCCGAGGCCAGATCTGAACTCAGGTCCTCCTGGTTCCAGGGTTGGTGCTCTCTTCACTGTGCCATCTAGACGCCCTGCTTGTGATTATTTTCTAGCTCAGAGAGTCAGTATGGTATAGTAGGAAAAGTACTGGATGGGACTCAAGAAACCTGGTGCAGCGGAAATCAGGTATCTGGGTATCACAGTGGATAGAGTGAGTGCTGGTCCTGAAGTCAGGAAGACCTGAGTTCAAATTGAGCTTCAAACAGTTACTAGCTGTGTGACCCTGGCCAAATCACTTAACCCTGTTTGCCTCAGTTTCCTTATTTGTGAAATAGGTTGGAGAAGGAAATGGTAAACCACTCCAATATCTTTGCCAAGAAAACCCCAAATGGGGTTAAAAAGAGTTGGATGTGACTGAAAAATGACTGAACGACAACAGTAGAAAGAGTATTGAGTCTGGAGTGAGATTTTAAATCCCATCTGTGAAACTCACTATATGTCTAGACCTCCCTGCACTCCAGTTTCCTCACCTGTAAAAATTGGGAGTGGTGCACTAGACTGACTCTATGACTTTTAAAAATTTAAATATTACGATCCTATAACCTCCCTGGCCTCAGTTTACTCATCCATAAAATGGGCTAGCTGGGCTCTGGGATGAGGCAGAGTGGATAGAGTGCTAGGCTTGAGTTAGGGAGATCTGGGTTTGAAGACTACCTTAGACACTTACTAGCTGTGTAGTTCCTTGACCTCTCCACCTTTCAGTTATCCCATCTGCAAAATGTCCCTTCTATGATCTTATTAAAAAAAAAAACCAAACAACTCCCCCCACAGAATAATCAAGGTCCACACTTCAGGCTGTATCTGAGGATCACCTTCCCAGCTGAATCAACCTTGTGGTCTCCTGCAGTGAGAGGATGGAGGAAAGAAGGAGGAGAAAGGAACAAGGGTACAGCAAGAACTGCACAGTGGAATGAGACCCTGGAGCTAAGGGATGTGAGGATTTAGAGCTGGAAGGGACCATGAAGGTCATCAGATCCCAAGAGGGGAAGGGCCCTGTTCTGGTTAACACAGGTTATACAGAGGAGCAGAGAATGGGGACAGGGACTGGCCTTGGGATGTCATTGCTTTATGGAACTCAAGGATGAGGAAACTCTCCCTATCAATATGGCAGCAGATACCTTCTCTGAAGGGCAGCTGGGTGGTACAGAGGATAGAGTGCCAGGATTGAAGTTGGGAAGACTAATCTTCCTGAGTTCAAATCTGGCCTCAGATACTTAATATAGCTATGTGACCCTGGGCAAGTCACTTCACCTTGTTTGCCTCAGTTTCCTCACATGTAAAATGAGTTGGAGAAGGAAATGGCAAATCATTCCAGCATCTTTGCCAAGAAGACCCCAAATAGATTCACAAAGAGTCAGACACAACTGGAAAATTACTGAACGGAATCTTCTCTGAAATTTGAAGTCTTAGAGAGTTGTAGCGATATTGAGAGGTTGTGACTTGCCCAGAGTCACACAGAAAGTATATGTCAGAGTGAACAGCACTTGTATTCAATGCTAGATGTTCTGATTCCAATTCAGAACACTTCCCACTATGTCACACAGAGGTCAAATACTGACTCCTGTGTGATCTAGGGGAAAGCACTAAGCATCTCTGGACTTCAGATCCTCCTCTGTAAAATAAGAGTGTTGGACGAGATGATCTCTAAGATTCCTTAAAACTCTAAATTTTATAATTCTATGACCCTAGAAGAGAGGCAACAGGGTTTTGGGGTGGATCCGTGGTCTCTGAGAAGGGATATGGGAGACCAGGGACAGAAATGAGGGAACATCACAGGGAAGGTAGCTGAGGCTACGGTCTCCCAGCTAAGAGGTCTGTGCTCAGAGGCAGGGGAGCGGCTGTGGTTAGCCAGGCCTGGCCCGTATAAGGCTGTGTGCATATGCATGCCCGCACAGGAAGAAAAGATTGCATCTTCCCCTAGACCAGGGAGATTCTATAAACATAATCAAAATGTAATAGAAACTTTTTGGAAATGCTGTTAGAAGGAGAAAGCATCAATCTTCATGGAACTCCACTCAACAGGCTTTCTCCAGCTAATCAATCATGGTCAGGGCTCGGGCCTTCCCATCTGTCTGCACAGGGGACCGGGAGGAGATTGCTAACTCCCAGGTTGAAGTTAGCATCTCCACACCAGGCAATTCATCATACTGGGGGAGGGGGAGGGGCATGAGAAAAATCATATCACACTAATAAACTAGCTGGGTTTTGTCCCCCCATTCTCAACTAATTTTTAGTAAATGAGCCCAATCCAGAGAGAGAAGGGAAAAAAGCCTGGAGGACATTGTGTTTAGAGACACACCTGGCTGATCCTGGACAATTGTAGGATCTGCATACATGTCTATGAGTAAACTAAAGCCAGCTCATTGGTCCCTGAGTCAGACCTGGGACAAATGCCTCTGAACATCTTGCTCTGCCCTATCGATTTCCCAGCTGGAGGGTTTCCCTTGGACTGGAGAGTCAGAGTACAGGAACAGTCACAGAATCTCAGAACCTCAGTCCAACCTGTCCATAAGCAATCCTCCTCCCCCACCCCCAGCCCAAAGTGAACATCCAGCCTTTGCCTGAAGAACTCAGTGTGGGAAGATGGGTGTTCTGGTCTGTCCATATTACTTTGGTGCAGTTCTAAATATTAAAGATCTGCTTCTCTTCAATTTCCATTTCCCTAGTTCTACCCTCTGGGACCATACCAAAAAGTCTAATCCCTTTTCACATGACAGGCCCTTAAATATTTGAAGACAGCTACTATCATTTCCCTCCTAAGTCTTCCCTTCTCCAGATTCAACATCCTTCCACTGATCTTCTGGCATGGTCTCGTCCCCTCACCAGAACAGTCACTCTCCTCTGGGTACCTTACAGCTTGTCAATGTTTTTTCTAAAATGTGCCCCTCAGACCTGAACCCAGTACCCCAGTAGTGGTGTGATGATGGCAGAAACCGATGGAGCTCCCATGACTTTTATTATGGATATTATGTGCACCTGCAGCAGGTAGGTGACACAGTGGATGGGCCTGCAGTCAGAAAGACTCATCTTTCTGAGTTCAAATCTGGCCTCAGATACTTATTAGCAGTATGACCCTGGGCAAGTCACTTAACCTTGTTTGCCTCAGTTTCCTCATCTGTAAAATGAGCTGGTGAAGGAAATGACAAACTACTCCAGTATCTTTGCCAAGAAAATCCTAAATGGGGTCACAAGAGTTGGATGTGACTGAAAACAACTGGACAACAAGTGTGCACTCTCCTCTGGACATCTTATGGCTTGTCACGGTTCTTCTTAAAATTTGCTATCTAGATCTGAACCCAGTACCTGGAAGTGGCCTGATGAAGGCAGAGACTGATGGAGTTGCCACTTCCTTTGTTAGGGATACTATGTGTATCTTTATGGAGTCTTAGATTGTGTTTGGTTATTTCACCAACATTTTACACTTGACTCAAATTAAATTTGTAGCCTACTAAAACCCACCCAGGTCTTTTTTTACTTTGCACCTGTGAAACTAATTTTTGAAACTAAGTGTAGGAATTTATATTTATTTATATTTGTTAAACACCACTTTATTAGATTAGCTTATTATCTTTCCTGTTGAGATGGATTTTGGATCCTGACTGTAATCCACAGGTTAATTAGCTAACCCTGCCATCTTTGGGTCCTCCTCAGAGATGATAAACATATCATTTATGCTTTATTCAAATCACTGGCAAAAACAGAGAACAGCATAGGAAAGAGATCCTTGGGGCACTCCATTATAGACCTCCTTCCAAATAGATGAATGATTGATCATTAATGAGATCTGGTCATTCAACAAGTTCTGAATTCACCATTTGGCTGAAATCTACTCTTAGCTCTACTCTGTCTCTGATTGGAGTATTAAAGGATGACTCTGGGGGAGGATGGTGCATCAGCAATCACGCTGGCATACTCAGGATGGCTGCTAGCACAGGTTCTTAGATCTGTTTCACTAGGAAAGATACTGTTCAAGGAGTCAGCAATCTTTTTAAAATCATGTTCATTAGTTCAGAGGAAAAATTGGCACCCTGAACTTCAGACAAAATCCAAACAAAGAAAATAGAGAAAATCCAAACAGAGAAATAAAGACCAAAGGGATTCTAACTGTCTGAGAAATTAGCACAAATTAACAGACAGATCAACTGTCTGACCAAGGCAACATATACATAGTTACCAGAGAGAGAAGCACCAACATCTGGGATTTTTCAAATAGGGAGGAGGGAGGAAGGGCTCCTTAACAGCTACCCAGAGTCTCATTTGGTTAAACCACAATAACACTCTTCCAATGAGTGAGCCCCAAAACAAAATGCTAACCTCAGAGTATATATAGCCTTTGTAGAGCCAGAAGGCATCACAACCCTCCTAAGTGCCTGATTAGAATTTAACAAAAGGGGGTGGCTAGGTGGTGAAGTGAATAGAGCACTGGCTCTTGAGTTGGGAGGACCTGGGTTGGATCCCCTCAGACATTTAACACAAAAATAGCCACGTGACCTTGGGCAAGTCACTTAACCCCAATTGCCCTCCAAAAAGCAAAAATATTAAAAAAAAATCTTTATTAAAAAAAAAGAAATTAACAAAACGTGTTAAAGCCTTCCTACAAGTAAGCCTCCTAAGCAAACTTCCCTTAATGGGCTCCATGTGAGGCCTATTAATGAACAGGGAAGATCTTTATCCTATTAACATTACTGATGGTGTCTTTCCTGATGTAAATATTAGAGGTCAGTGACATCCTCAAACAGTTCAATTTCTGTCATAGACTGGTATGTGTATTTTGTCCATTGACATATGTTTTCAAACCATTTGACCTCTTGGGGAATTAATTCTACTCTTTGGAGCTGACTTTTCTGATTTGTCCTAAACTTAACTCACTCACATTTCAAACCTGAGCCAATTAGAGCTTTATGGCAGACCTAGAAGATAACACAGTTCAATAGAATGAGTACCACCTCTGAAGTCAGAGGGGCTAGATTAAAATCCCCCTCTGACATTTGTCCCTATATGACCTTGGGCAAAAAGTCACTTCACTTTCCTAGGCCTTAGTTTCCTTATCTATAAAACGAAGGGGTTATACTAGATGAAAGCTAAGATTCCCTTCAGATCTACCTTCATGATCTTATTGTGATGGACAGTTCTATTCTAGACACAGAAATGGTAAAGAGGGCTATGGTCATGTTATCCAGATTATTCATGGCTATATATACCAGGATCTAGTGTGGCATAGTGGATAGACTTGGAATCAAAAAGACCTGGGTTCAAATCCCTTCCTTAGATATATTTTAGCTGTGTAACCACAAGCAAGTCACTTAACCTCTCTGAGACTCATTTTCCTCATCTGTAAAATAGGGTACCTACCTCACAGGATTGTAGTGGAACCCAACTGCAATAATCTGTGTGAAGCTGTAATGGTAATGTAATTTTGAATTTGAAGATCCCTTTGTGTTGGCAAAAGTAGCAGGTACTTAACACTTAGTAACTGATCAAGCCTCTGATTGGGGGAACAGAAGGTATGAATTCCTGTCTCCTGTAACAGGAAGGGGTTGGCAGAAGGAAGTGAAGTAGGTAATACTGTGTATATAAGAAAAGCCCCAGAGAGGCACAGTCAGAATTTCCTTGAGAGCAAGATCTGGTGGCAGAGCAGCTACAGAAGAATGGAGTACTGAGTCCTGAAAACTTGTGGTGGTGGAGCTTCTTTTGAACAGGAGGCCAGGAGCCAGGAGCCAGGAGCCCAGGTGACTGAAACATGGCTGGGATTCTGAGACTTTGTTTGTTTGCAGCTTGGTTGAGCCTTGAATTCCCTGGAGTAGAAATGGTGAAGGATCTGACATGAACCAGACCCTGTGGACTTCAGTATGGAGCTGGACCTGCCCAGAGAGCTGGTCAAGAAACTGGGAGCTGTCTGCCATTGAACCCAGGTAGAATCTGGGACCATGGAAGGGGATCCAGGGAATCTGAGAAAAGGCCCAAGTCAAGATGAACCTCTCCTTGGGTACCGAGTAATTATGCAATTATAGTTTACTAGAGACCTAAAGGGTGGAGGGTTTTGTGTATGATACTTAGTAAGACTTTGCTGAATAAGTGACTGATTTGTACTTTAAGTACTTTGACTATTGTTACTGATTAGTGACTGATTGAGTTAATCAAGACTTTGCCCCAAGAGTGGAAGACTTTGACTCTGTACTTTGATACTACTGATAAGTGACTGATTGAATTAACTTAAGAGTGACTATTTTGTGATTGATTGAATTAACTTAAGAGCGACTATTTTACTTTGAGACTACATTGTAAATATTATATTGTGATTTTCTGTGATAAATTGAAATATGGTGAATGCTGTATTTTGAATTATGCTGTACCTTGATTTTCCGTGGATGTTTTGCTTTTGTTATGGAATAGAGTGATTACTGTACTGAGTAATCAGAACCTTAAAAAAAAAAGCTGTTCACAGTAGCAGTTCTTCTGGAAAGCTTCTGTGCATGGCATTACAGAAGCACTATATAAATGTTACTTATTACCTTATTCCTTCTCTAGATAAAAAGACCTCATTTAAATAACTGGCATCTCCCTTATGCCTTATGACTAACATCTCTAGTCTAGAGGTGTTACAAAACTTTAATCTGAAACAGATTATAATGTAATTGGGAGATGTTTAACAAAAAATGCAATACAACATAGATAATCTTAATTTGGGGTTTTCTAAATCAATATACATCCCACAGGGATCCACTACTATTTGAGTTTGATGTCATTGTTCTATCTAGTCCTCCCTTTTCCAACCACATTGAATCTTCCTTGAGGAGTGATGAACAGACTTGCAGAGAATATTCTACCTATAGATTGTCAGGTCTTATTCAAAGGCTCTTCTCAGCCTCTGTCAAATTTACCTGCTCACCAGGTGAATCCTGATATAGAAAGTGTTGGACTGGGTCTAGTACACAGGAGATGTGGGCTGAAGTTGTTGCCCTAACTAATTGGGTGATGACGGGTCAGTACTTTAATATTTTGGAGTCCCAGTTTCCTTGTCTGCAAAATGGAGATGATACTTAGAGCATTCACTTCAGAGGCTGTGACAAGGAACTTGCCTAGTTCAACAGATCAGTGTAGATCATAAGCCATCTGCCCCTTGTCCCAGAAAGCTTTTGTTCATATCTTCCCATACATTCTCCACAGTGGTTCAAAGTGCTGGGGGGCTCCCTTATAAATCTCAACACTGCATGGATTCACTGGAGCATGCAGCTATCCCTCCTGTAACTATACATCATGAGGAAAGTATTTTTTTAAATAAATGGTATTCTATTTTTTCCAATTACATGTAAAGACATTTTTTTATATTCATTAAAAAAATTTTGAGTTCCAAATATTCTCCCCCCCATAATACCAAGCAATTTGATATAGGTTTTATATATGTAATCATTTAAGACATATTTCCATATTAGTCATATTGTAAGAGAAGAAACAGACCAAAAAGGAAAAAAAACCATGAAAAAAACCCAAAATGAAAATAGTATGCTTCAATCTGCATCCAGACAACATTAGTTCTTTCTCTGGATGTGGGATACCATTTTCCATCATGAGTCCTTTGGAATTGTCTTGGACCATTATATTTCTGAAAAGAGCTAAATCATTAATAATTGGTCCTCACACAATGTTGCTGTTACTGTGTACAATGTTCTCCTGGTTCTGTTCACTTCACTTTGCATCAGTTCACATAAGTCTTCAGGAAAGTACTTTGTAAATTGCAAAGCACTATAGACACATGAGTGATAACTACTCTTTCCATTCCCTACCTTTCTACAACTCCTCTCAACTAGATTTATTCTGCCATTCTTGGTCCATCACATTTCATCCTTGAGGCTTTGTTCTGGGTACAATTCCAAGTCCTCACCCTCACCTAGAACTTCAGAATTTCAGAACCAGAAGAGTTCTAAGGCAAAATGAGTATCAGACTTGGAGTCAGGGAGACATGAGTTCAAATCCTGACTCAGATGCTAATCAGCTGTGTGACCCTGGGTGAGTTACCCTTTCCAAGCTTCAGTTTCTTCATTTACAAAATGAGGATAATAATAGCACCTACTTCACAAGGTTGTTATTAGAGTCAAATGAGATAGATGTTAAGTGTTTTGTAAACCTTAAAACACCATATCAATGCTAACTCTCCTCCTCCTTCCTTCTTTTTCTTCCTCCTCTTTGAGTTTATCTAGTCCAACTTCTAGCTAGGGGT
Organism: Petaurus breviceps papuanus; assembly: GCF_028583685.1. NCBI lineage: Eukaryota > Metazoa > Chordata > Mammalia > Diprotodontia > Petauridae > Petaurus > Petaurus breviceps. The sequence continues at coordinate 5,361,955 of NW_027187280.1, read as the reverse complement.
GGCATAGTGTAGTTGAAAGAGTGCTGGATTTGGAGTCAGAGGACCTGGGTTCCAATCCTGCCTTCACCATTCACTACCTATATGACCTTGGGCAAATCTTTTAATTTCTCTGGGCCTCAGTTTCCTTATTTATAAAGTGGATGTTGGACTAGTCGACCTCTAAGACCCCTTACAGTTCTAAATCTGTAATCTATGATCTCACCTAAGCAGAAATCTCCTCTATAACATTTTCAGCAAGTGATCACATAACCTCCTCTTAAAAGACCTCCGGTGATGGGAAATACAACACCCTGAGAAAGCTATCTTACTTTTAGACAGCCAGGTTGCCCTGACTCCGAGGCTAGTTCTCTACCTACTACCTACTACCTGCTTTTAGATATTGTTAGGAAGCTTGCCATTTCATTTTAGCTTGTTTGGGTGTATATAGGTTTTCATAGAAGAGAGAGAGAAGCTTGTGATGTGAAAAAAACGAGATTTTTATCATGCACAAATTTAACTTGCACAAAGGAGGGTATAAGGTCTAACCTGAGATTCTCAGACACATGAAGAGGAGAGCAAGAGAAGAAGGATCCAGGGCAAAGAAAACGTCTGGATTACAGACACTAGAAGGACAAGGATACAATCAGATCCCACCTGGTTATGCCATGCTGTCTTCATTCCCTCTAAGTTGGTGAAGGGATACTGGGCCCTATTCTACACAACAAGGAAGCTCTCTGATATAGAGAAGGGTGAGGGCTTTTACAGGTAGGACAAGGGCCTTAGGCTTGTATAATTAGTTTCCCATTTCTGATAGCACAGGCAAGGAGAGTCAGTTTACAAAACTGAATAGAAATTTCATGCATGGGAGTGTCCAGGTTTTGATGATTCTAGAAAAGGGAGAAAGTACTACAAAGAAAAAGCAGACAAGTTGATAGTAGAGATCACCAGTCATCGACAGCAGCAAGCTTTTCTGTATTTACCCTACATTAAGCAGAAATATGCATTTCTGTAACTTCTGCCCCTGTTCCCCCATTGCTGCTAGTTCTGATCTCTGGGGCTAAGCAAAACAAAAATTAAAATAAAAAACTCTAAACTTGTGTTCTCATGGCAGCTTTTCAAACATCTACGGATGGATATTGTAACCTCCCAATCCCCAAGTTTTTTTTGCTCTAGTTGAAATATTCCCAATTCAGTTGATACTCATGAGATGGTGTTCAGTGCCTCCGACCATCCTAATCATTTTCCTCTGGATTATCAATGGTCTTTCCAAAGTGAGGTTATAGAACTGGAAATAGCCTTCCAAGCAAAATCATCTCTGGGCAGAGGGAGATGTCAAAACCACCCCCTTATTCTGAACACTGTGTTTCTATGCTTATTCCCTTTGATTTGCAGTTGAAATTTCCTTTACCTCTAGAGCTTCTTTTTAACTTATCTGTTACTTTCTTACCTTTAAGCTACAGCTTTCCAATCACTCTTGGTTATTTTATTCATTCTTCCTGCTGCCAACAGTCCTGTCCAAGGTGAATTCTTTTTGCATATTTTTTGGGGGGTGGGTAGGAATGCTTTCTATGCCTCGCTTTTATTGAACTTTTCTCATTGATTATTTGACTCAGGTCTGCAGGAGGTCATTTGGGGTTGCATCTTGAGTTCCTTTGCTTTTTGGGGTGTATCATTCCATTCCCTTTTGTGTTTTTTTGTGAGAGCAGAATAGTCTTGTGTAATTTAAATTTCCTTTTCTTCATATCTGAAGGTCTTTCTCTTGGCTTCTCATTTTCTTAAAGAGTTTGCTATTTGTCTTTGGAATTGTTAAATTTAACCACTACATGTCTTGGAGTTTTAAACACAGGATTTTTTTTTAGGTTAACTGTGGATTTTTAAAATTGGCACTTTTTTTTTGCATTCAGAAATTCTGGACAGCATCCATGTGCTTTTTTCCTAGCATTATGGTTTTCAGTTTTTGACTAGTCATCTTCTTCTGGCCTATGATCTAAGGATCATATCTCTGTGTATTTTGTTTTAAGGATTAGTGTATTTTACTTGTATATAGGTTATATATTCTTTCAATGTTATTGCTTCTCTCTCCCCTTGCATAAACCAAGGCTCAGAATCTGGGTCATCTAGCCAGTAAATGACAGATTTGGACAAGGTTAAGAAAGCCTCCCCTCCCCACCAAAGGCTTCAAAGTGTGATGGGAAAAGGCCTGTCCTGCCCATTCCCCTTAACTCCACCCCCCTCTCCTAGAGCTCTCAAACCTGCCTACTTACTCTCAGCTCCAGGGATGCTCAGCCCTGAATCTGCTCAACACCTCTGCATATTTTGGTGGTATCTTTGTGCTTACACATCAGGCTAAATCTCAGCTTACAGGCTGCACTTCATAAAAGAGTCCTGTTCTAGGCAGGGTGTGAATCTTTGACATAAACTGGGAAAGCTCTATCCCACTTTCCTGTCAGAAAAAGTGAAGAGTATAAATCTTCCATCTTTTTAATGTTACTCTCTCAGCTTCCTAGAGAGGGCCAGTCAATCCTGATATTAAAGCCGTTGATAGAATAAATGGCTGGGGTCCAGGCCTAGGTGTAAAGTTGTTCTATTGGCAGTTAACAGCCACTCTGGAATGACTCCAACCACACACACACACACACACACACACACACACACACACACACTGGGAGCCAGATTAGAGTCAGAGGAACTGGGTTTGAGTCCCATCTTGGACACTTACTAGCTTGCTACCTTGAACAAGTCATTCCCTTTTTCTGGGCCTCAATTTCTATATGTGTAAAATAAAGTTATTAGAATATATTGGAGATTTCCAACAGGGAGCAATTGTACTTCCATGGAGAACAAAAAGTCTGTCGAGAAAGTACAGAGAGGGCGGCTAGGTGGTGCAGTGAATAGAGCACCGGCTCTGAAGTCAGGAAGACCTGAGTTCAAATCTGGCCTTAGACACTTAACACAAAAACTAGCCGTGTGACCTTGGGCAAGTCACTTAACCCCAATTGCCCTCCAAAAAGCAAAAAAAAAAAAAGAAAGTACAGAGAATTCTGTTCAAATTAATATTTTAATTTTACTTCTTACGTTTGCTTTTTAATTCTAGCATGATAAATACTAGAATTTATTTCCTTTCAAAATGAATAGAGGATATAGTAGTTTTACTAAAGTTTTTTTTTTACTAAAAGTTTTACTAAAAGTCAAGGAGTCAAGGCCCAAAATACTTCATCAGTCCTTGGAGTAAATAATCTTGAAGATTCTTTTCATCTCTAATTAATGAACAAGAATTTATTATGTGTCTTCTATTTACCAGGCACTGTGCTAGGCTCTAGGTATAAAAAGAAAAAATAGGAAGAGTCTTGTTTTTAAGGCTATATCATATAGACATATGTAAGGGATGGCTGGCTGGCTATGTTCTAAATACTGCCAAGTTCTGGGGATGCAAAAACAAAAGCTAGGCAGTTCTTACCCTAAAGGAGTTTATATTCTACTGGGGAGACATACGTATACACATCATAAATGAATGAATGTTGGATGGATGGATGGTTGGGAAAACATTCATTAAGGTTTACTGTGTATGTGCTAAGCATTCATACTTACATAGTGCCTTTTATTTTACTAAGCTCTATCCTGGCAATCTTATAGGTAGATGATGCAAGAACTGCTATCTTCATTCTTTGAATTAAAAACTTGAAATCCTAAGAGGTGAAGTGAATTGCCTCAGGTTACCCAGCTAGTATGTCCCAGAGCTGTGATTCAAACCCAAGTCTCCTGACTCTGAGTTCAGCTGGTCTCTCATCAGGAGACTTGGTGCTGGACTTTAGGTGGATGGCATGAGGTCAGTTAAGAAGGAGGCCCTCAACCTGAGTTCAAATTCGGCCTCAGATACTTAATACTTACTAGCCGTATGACCTTGGGCAAGTCACTTAACCCCAATTGCCCTGCCCTCCCCCCTCCAAAAAGCAAAATAAATAAATAAATAAAATTAAAAAAAAAAGAAAAGGAGGCCCTCAGAATATTTTAGGCTAAGGCTGTGATCTCCACATGGGGAATATCAGTGGGAAGCCTTATTAGTTCTCTCTTGACAGAGAATAGGGATATAAAAGTGTTGATCCTTACCCTTAAGAAGATTGTAGTCTTTTGAAAAGGTAAAATTAATATACAGGAAACAGCAATAGACAATTTTTGGGGTCTGTGTTTGTGATTTCATTGGTTTGGGGAGTTTCTAGGGAGAAAAGTCCCTCTTCTAATACAGATCAGCCACTATTAGGCAACTTTGTCTCTGAGACTGGTTTGGGGGCACAGAGGTAAAATGACTTGTTGGGGGGTCAGAGAGTCAGCATGTGTCAGAAGCCAGGTTGCTCTGAGGCCCAATCTCTACCTACTCCTACTACCTACCTGCTCCAGCTCCTCTAGCTCACTGCCTGGGAGTTAGAACAGGACAGAACCAGATAGAATCCTATGGGAGCTTGTCTGTGTCTAGCCTGTAAGCTCCAGAAGACATCAGAGAAAGAATCGTACAGCAGAACCGTAACTAGCCATTCTGGCATCTGGGGCAAATGGCAGTGGTAGGGAGTAAGTTCACTTGGGACTTGGCCACAACCCCAGGGAAAGCATGAGGCTTCTAAGTCATTGAAAGAAGAGAAAGTGTCCTTGGGATTAGGCTACTGTCTGTGGGACACTGGTTGGGGAGGCAGTACCTTTTACATTTTGTGATCTGGGGACAAAGCCCTAGTTATCCCCCTTCCCCAAGGCTCAATATGTGCTAGAGAAGGAATTGGAGGATAACACGAGTTGGAATAAAATGAGAGGGTTTCTTATGTAGCCTCTTTCAACTGGGTACCATTCAAGCGAAGGGAAGTGTGATGAAGGGAAAAGAATGAGGGTACAGAGATACTTGAGAGAGAAAGGGTGATGGATTGTGAGAGGAAAGAAAATATGAGATCCTAAACAGCAACATGTTTTCTGGCCTTGATGTTCTCAGTTTTTCACTTTACCTTAGTGTGTGAACTCCTTGCAATTTGGCCTGAATGGAAAGGAAAGACCTGGAGAGCAGGAGCCAGAGGGAGGCAGGTAATCCTGCAGAGATGGCACACTATTGTTCAGATCAAGATGTGTCCTGACAAATCAAGTTGGTAAAACCCATTAATTAGCACTTTTGGAAACAGTTGCAAAATTAATTATTCCTTTTTCAGATGAAAGAAAGCTAAATTTTGGCATTTACACTGACAGTGACATGAGCTAACATTTTTCGATTTGACATCCCTCAAGATAAATGATGCCGTGAAACATTTGTGCAAACATCCTGAGCAGGGGGGTAGGTGCTCCATCGCGGTGCCTGCTGGGAAATGTTCTTGCAGCTCTCCTGTGCTGAGGGAGGCAGTGGAGAAAGAGGGAACCAGCTTGAGGTAGCTCTGGGGAAGGGGAGGGCACTAGCTACCTGTAGAGCAAAGTTTCAAGGAGGAGAGGACGTCTGCATATTCCTATTCATTTGCTCCAGTCTGCCTCTTCATATGGTTTTGGATTTTTGTTACCACAATTATGGCTTCTCTGAGTATCTGTAATGATTGATTTTGTCCTCAGAGAAAAGATATGGATGCAATTCCTTGCTTATAGTTGAGAGGTGGGGAACTACAGGTTCAGAATGGTGGATTTGGTCCCTCTGTTGGTTATTTTTTTTCCCACATGTAGTTCATTCAGGACTTCTTTCTTTTTTAATAAAAAGGTAGTTCAAATAGTTAAGGATTCATCAAACAATTGTGAGGGGAAATTTGTCATTAAATGGCCTGATGGTAGTTGGAGGCGACCAAAAGCAGATTGTCAGTTATAGCCCATGATGACACAGGTGGGGAATTTCTTAGTTGGAGAATTTCTGCCCCTCAGAGAGCAGGGGCAGTGGAGACCGGTGGAACTTGGTTGGGCAGAACTCCTTTCATCCCCTTTCTATCTCCCAGCCTGGGGAGACTTCCATGTTGACCTGAAGCCCAGGGGTGGAGGTGGGCAAGGATAGCTGGGAGGGGTCGGCTCCTTAGGAACATGGGACTAGAACTGGAGGCCATGGCCTTGGCTGGGGGGGGGGGCAAGGGAAGAGGGATTTAGTCATTTTCAGCTTTTGGCTTTGCCCTGACTCTGAAGTCAAGGGTGACTTATTCCTCCGTTTTCCAGTAATATTGGCCTCTGCTTGTAGTGTAGTGTTTGGCCTCTCTGGTCACTTCCTAGGCAGTCTTTGGAGACTTGGTGCCTCAGGAAGATATACAGGAACAGGGAGCCACTGTAGACCAATGGTAGCATGTACTGAAGCAGGAAGGGACACTTCCCTGCATAGTAGAAGGGAAGCCAAAAGAGGAAGATGTTAGAGAAAAAACTCAGCTAGGCCCCAAACCCCAAACTCCCTCTAGTAGATAAACTACATGGTAATGTTATCTATTTTTTTGGGAGAGGGCTTTGAATGACCTTGATGGAGGCAGAGTTTGGGTAGATGAATCTGATGAGATTAGAGCAGAAAAGCACCAGAGCCAAATTCAGACAGAGGTCCAGGAAGGCAATGGAACCTAGGGACAGGTAGTACTTCTAGATGCTGGATATCTCCAGCTGTCCCAGGACACTGGTGACAAAGATTTTCTTCTTCAGGAGGTATTGCTTCAAGCTGTCTGTGGCTGCTGGGTACAGAAGGGGAGGGAGGGATGGAGGACCATTAGTCCGGGGTCCATGGGATGACCTCCAAGGCTCCTTTTCCCCCACTGCTGCTGCTTATAGTGGTATATTTCCCTTTCCAGACTCCAAGGATCTTAGATCCTCCCCCCACCACCCCTTTCCTCTCTCTTCCTTCTGTAACTTTTGCTTGTTTTCTTTGTTACCAAGAAAGGGCTCATTTGGTGGTAGTGAAGGGACTATATATTATAGAATGATTGTGATATAAAAAAGGCATTAATAAAACTAAAAAAATCATCTCACAAATATTACTTCTCATAACTTTGTGACCATTAAGATTAATTCCCATTATTCTTCTATGAGAGGCAGAGTGTGGCAAGACCAACAAACTGGGGAGGACTCGAGTTTGAATTTTGACTCATTTCTTACTACCAGTATGACCTTGGGCAGGTTCCAACTCTGTAAGCCTCAGTTTGCTCACGTGTCAAAAGAAGAATTAGTTTACCTTTAAGGCTCCTTTGAACTCTCTATTATGATTCCTAAGAAGCCAATAGTGAACCTCACTAGTAATGGCAAAAGTGACTTAAGTGCACTCACTGGGAGGATAAGTTTCACTTTTGCAGGTGGGTGGGACAAGACTTGTAGACCATGAAAAGATTGCTCACCCCTTTACCCAAGCAAAAACAGAAACAAGACAAAAGAAATCCTTTGGAGGTCTCTAGATTCCCTGGAACAATTGGAGATCCTTTAGACTCTTTTTGATTCCTGTTTGTTTGCAGAAAAGATCATGGTGAAAAGAATGACTCCTTTTTCATTTTTTTTGTTTTAACACATACAGGTTCCATAATGGGTGAGGCACTCCTTTCTACACCTCAGCTGCTCATCTATAAAGCGGGGATAGTAATATCTAATCTAACTGGATCCAGGGATTGTTATGAGGAACAGAGGGATAGGCACAGGGAGGGAGAGACTGGCCCTGTGACTGACTGATGCAGCAAACTTCCAGATGAGAATGCAGGAAGCTCCCTCTGCTAGAGCAGGTCGGCATTTTATTTGCAACTTAATGTCTCAGAAGTGCTTAGAGCACTGAGAGGTTAATTGATTCACGGAGGATAGAAAATAATCTGATTTTTTTTTCAAAGCACAACAAAAAATGGAGCAGGACTTACTCATTTAAGGGAGAATTGGTCTTATCAAAGTAGTCCCCTTGGGAGTCTAGGAATTTTTCCAGTTATCACTGAGTGTTCCCTTTAGCTGTTGGTGCCTTAACCCCATATTACTTTGAATTTTTTTAATGCATCTTGTAGATATGCATATATATGTATATGTATGTGTGTATATACATACATACACATATATACTATTTATATATGTACATTGTATATGTATGTGTTGTATCCTCTATATTTGTGCCTGTATTTCATTCATTAATTTTCATTCTATAAACATTTATTAATTACCTACTGTGTACCAGGCACTGTGCTAAACGCACTGGGGATACAAAAAGAGACAAAAGACATCCCTTGCCCTCAAGGAGCTTACAATCTAACAGGGGAGACAACATGCAAACAAATACACACACACATATAATCTCAAACTAAACACAAGATGAACAGGAAATAATTAAAAGAGGGAAAGCTCTAGAATTAAGAGGGGTTAGGAAAGGCTTTCTGTAGAAGGCCGGACTTCAGTGGGGACTTACAGAAAGCCAGGGAGGTCAGTAGTAGGAGTAGTGGAGGCATGGTAGGGGGAAGGGAAGAGGAGAGACTGACTATATATATGTCTGCATATGTTCTGTATGTCTATGCTGTCTCCCCAACAGAATGAGACAGTTTCGTTTTAATTTTTTGTCTTTGTACCTCTAGGGTTTAGCAGAATGCCTGCAACACAGTAGATGCTTAATAAATGCTTGATTGACTTAGGCATTGATTGAAGATTCCAAGCTACGTTTCACATCCCCAGTTCTTTTCTGATCTTCTTCCATGTCTGTATCTTTTCTCTTGCTGTCCTCAGGCTTGGAACAGAATGTTGTCCATCTCTGTTAAAATCTTTGCTTCAAAGTATCTCCCAAGTCCAACTTAAATACTACTTTCATGATGAAGCTTTCCTGACCCTCCCCATTGGAACCTACGTTTCAATTTCTCAAAGTTGTCTTTTGGGACCTTATCTAGGTTGCTCTTGCATTTTGGCTTCTGACCTGACTACTTAACTGAAACTCCTCCCTCCAAGATTACCAACAATCATTTAACCATTGAATCCAATGGAATCCAAACTGGACCTCATCTTTCTTGACCTCTCTGCAGCTTTGGACATTGTTGACCACATCTTCCTCATGAATATTCTTTCTTCTCTTAGCTTTTGTGACATGGTTCTTTTCTTGTTTTCCTCCTACTTGTCTGACCACTCTTTTGTAATCTGTATGCTCACCGATCTCCCTCCTTCTAAGAGTGGGTGTTTCCCAATACTCTGTCCTTTCTATGTCTGTCTCTCTCTATCTATCTCTGCTTCTGTCTGTCATCTCTCTCCCACACCCTCTTTGATCTGATTAGTTCTTATGAGCGTAATAACCATCGTTATGCAGATCATTCCAGAATCTATAAATCTAGCCCTAACCTCTCTTATGAAGTCTAATCTTCCATTGTCAGCTTGTCAACTTCCTGCTGAATATCTCCACATATAAACCTTATAGGCATCTAGTCCAGGTCATTGCAGGGACCTTTTTTTTGGAGTGGGGGTGGGGGCTCTAAGAGGATTTCTATAAAAGAAGAAAATTGACCAATAATGCTAAGCAATAGCATTTCTTTTATTTTTTTCTTCTTTTTTCTTTTGCTTTTTGGAGGGGGGGGGAAGGCAGGGTAGTTGGGGTTAAGTGACTTGCCCAAGGTCACATAGATAGTAAGTGTTAAGTGTCTGAGGTCAAATTTGAACTCAGGTCCTCCTGACTCCAGGGCCAGTGCTCTGTTCATGGCACTACCTAGCCACCTTGAATAGTTCTTCTACTATGGTCATGTTTTGTTTCCCACTAGGGTAGGCATTTAACTTTAGACACTTGGGGTGCGGGAAAGTATAAGGAGAATGACAAGGAAAGAAGGGGCCAGATACATAGGGTTCTAGCCTTGGGTGGGGTAGTCTTCAGGCCCAGTAGAAGGAGGAAGGGGAGCAATGATCTGGTGAGAGGCAGTTTCCTGTCCTGGCATCCAGGTCATGCCAGGTTCTTTCAGCTACTCCTTCAGTTCTTTTTTCCATGTGGGGCACCTGGGCTGTCCCACACACTAGTTTTGATGGACCGTGAAGAGGTGGGCCAGGTGTTCTAGGGAGATGTGAGGTGTCCCTCAGGTCTCTCTGATTGAGTCCCCAGTCCTGAAGTCACAGGCAGGAAAACACCAATGTGGGAGGTCATGTGCAAGAGAGAAGTTTTTTTCTTCTTAAAAAAATTTTATTATCAACTGTTGTTTTTACAAGATCATTTCTCCATAGCTATTCTTTATCACTCCTCTTCTTTGAACTCTCCTTTATAACAAAAACTTTTAACTAAAGTTACTGTACCTGACAATAGCATTATTTTACATTCCATAACTGTATCATATCCTCCCCACCCCTATACTGATAAAAGGGTGATTTATTTCATGCAAAGTTGAGGAATCTAAGTTTACAGTAAACAAGAATTCAAATACTGGGTAGGTGGGTGGAATCCAGAAAAGGGCCAGGTCAGGAGTACCAGGTAGAATGAGGGGCATCTCTAGAGAAAGCAAGTCTGTTACAAAACACAGAAGTTTTTATAGCAAACTCAGCATTCCCCTCTCACCATCTCCAAAAGGGAACTGATAGTCTTTTCTTCAAAACTCATTCCTCTACTAAACTTCCTCATTTCTTTTGAGGGCACCACTATCCTTCCAGTTATCCTGTTTCACAACCTCTCAGTCATACTTGATTCTTCCCTTTCCCTTGTGATCCTGTATCCAATCATTTGCCAGATCCTGTCGACCTTGCTTTCACAACATTCTCCACATTTGTTCCATGAATCAGTTCCCACTGATTCACAAGGCTGTTACCTTAGCTCAGGCCCTCATTCCCTCTTGACTGGACTATTGTAATAGTCTACTAATTGACCTCACTATTTCCAGTCTGTCCTCTTCTCTAATGCATTCTCTGTAAAGCTGCTATACAATTTTTTTAAAGTTAAATTTTATTGTTCCCCACCTTCCTCCCCCACTGAGAAAGAAAACCAAAACCTCTGTAACAAACATGTACAGTCAAGTATAACAAAATACCGAAATTGGCTGTGACCAAAAAAATCTATGTCTCAATCTGCGCTCTGAGTGGAGTCCCTTTCTGGAGATGGGTAGCATGTTTCATCATGAATCTTCTGGAATTGTGGTCTACACAAGTGTTTTTAAGACACAAGTTTGATCATGTCACTTCCCTGCCCCCAAATCTCCAGTAGCTCCCCATTGACTCTAGTGTATGATAAAAATTCCTCACCTTAACATTTAAAGATCTCCATAATTTGGTTCCAGCCCATCTTTCCAGGTTTATTACTCTCCATCATGTAGACCATGTTCTAGCCAAAATGGCCCATTAGCCCTTTTTAGGACTCTACACTGTGTCTTTGCCCAGGCTGTTTCTTGTACCTAGCTGCATTCTCTCTTTACCTCTCTCCCTTGGACTCCTTTGCTTCCTTCTAGGCTCAGCTCACATGCCACCTCCTAGCCCTTACTCACTTATTACTTTTCTCTGCCTCTTTGGATGATCTTGGGCTTGTTTGTGTGCATATTGTATCTTCCCAGTAGCATGTAAGCTCCCAGAGGACAGGGCAGTTTAAATTTTTTCCCCTTGCTTCTTCAATGTCTACCCAGTACAGTGCCTTGCAAACAGGAGGCGCCTAAGAGGTACTTGGATGAATTATTTCACTCACTTTGGTGTCATATTCATTTGAATACTTCTATTAGCTTGTAAGCTCGTGATTGTTGTCTACTTTGCACTTGTCTGTAGATTCATTTTCATTTATTGAGTGCCTACCCTGTACTAGGCACTGTGCCTTTAAGCATTGAGGATAAAAAAAGAGGCTAAAGACAGTTCCTGCCTTCAAGGAGCTTACAATCTAATGGGGGAACAACATGTGAATGAATATATACAAAGTGAGCAATAGACAGGATGAATAGGAAATAATTAAAAGAGGGAAAGTACTGAGAAGTTAGGGAAGGTTTCTTGTAGAAGGTAGGGTTTTAGTTGGGACTTAAAGAGAGCTAGGGAGGTCTCTGTCTTATTTATCTTTGCATTTTTTTTTTTTGCTATTTTGGAGGGGGGAGGGCAGGGCAGTTGGGGTTAAGTGACTTGCTCAAGGTCACATGGCTAGTAAGTGTTAAGTGTCTGAGGTGGATTTGAACTCAGGTCCTCCTGATTCCAGGGCCAGTGCTCTATTCACTGCACCACCTAGCCACCCCCTATCTTTGCATTTTTAGTACCTAGTACAGATTTCTATACATAGAAAGTAAGTGCTTAAATGTTTGCTGAATAAATAAATATATGGGATTCCTCTTTGGGAGCTGTCTTTAGACAGTTTAGGCGTTTTCTTTGAATCACCCTCAGTGTAGTTGGGGTGGGGTGTGAGAAAGGTGATGTCGTATAGGGGAAAAAACCAGCAACTTGATCTAACTCTACTGATCGTGGATTTAGAGTTGGAAGGGAACTTTAGAGATTTTCACAGGATTAGATATTTGGAACTAGGAGGACCCTTAGAGGTCATTTACTTCAATTGCTCTCTGCTCTAAATTGGAACTTTCAAAATAATTCACTTGGGGGTGGCTAGGTGGTGCAGTGAATAGAGCACCAGCCTTGGAGTCAGGAGGACCTGAGTTCAAATCCAGCCTCAGACACTTAACACTTACTAGCTGTGTGACCTTGAGCAAGTCACAACCCCAATTGCCCTGCCCTCTCCCCTGCATAAAAAAAAGGCAAAAAAAAAAATTCGCTTGGCCTTCTCTCCAGGTCAAGGCTCTGGCCAAGCCTGGGAGGATCATCTGTAGAATGAAGGCTACTACATGTAGAGAATTCAGTTCAATTAGACATAGAAGACAGTGAGGTTTTATTCAGAACACAGTCCAAAATGCATTTTATTGTTGCTTTTTGTATGTATGCTGCTGCTGCTAGATATACAAGATAAGGGCCCCTTCTTTCCTTCTCTTCCTTCCTTCCCTCCCTTTCTCCTTCCCTTTCTTCTTATTTTTCTTCCTTCCTCCCTCTGTCCTTCCCTTTCTTCCTTCTCCCTCCCTCTCTTCTTTCTCCCTCATCCTCTGGGGGGGGATCAGAGATGGTACTCAAGAATCCGAGTGCTCAGCATCCACCAGGGACATTCATCAGTGGAATAAAACAATGTCCTTGTCTTCACTTCCACAAATTGCTCATTGTAATGCTCACATTACAGCTCTGACAGTGTAAGAAAGCAGCTATAAAATGCTTATGGAATAAGAGGAAACCCAAACACAAGATAAGATTGAGTCATAAAAATATCACTTTGTTAAAATTACATGTTGATGCTGCATGCCAAACCTTTCCCCAACTTCAGAGCCTTATTCCTTGCATTCGTCTTTGTTTTAAACTTCTTGGCACTCCTGAAGCTGCCACAGGGGCTTTCTTCCCTTTGGTTGGTCTGGCCTTCTTGCCGGCTGGTCATCACCAACCACAAGGGGGTGCTGGTGACCAGAATGACCAGTGAGATGAGGGCATGTAGAGCTGATGGAATAGGGCTTGTGGGGCCTCTCTAGCTGTGACAAGCTGCTCTTCAAGGAGAGTCTAGGGGACTGGTGAAAGACTGGAGTTCCTAACATTTTGCTACCAAAGATCCTTCTCCTTTGTGTCAATCATCAAAGATATAAATGACTTCCTATTTCAGTTGTTTGTCTATGTGTCACATTCCCCTTCAACTGTAAGCTCCTTGAGGGCAGGGAATATATTTCATTTTATATCTCTCACAGGATACAAAAGAAGCACCATCCAGTGGGGGATCCTTGACACGTAGACCAAGCTACGTTTCCCCTAAAAGGCAGGAAAGCTGTCCCCTGAGACTTGATTGGTTCAGGGGAGTAGGGTTTGAGTCACTGAAGAGGCTCTCCAGTTGCCAAGTTCATAAAAGGGATTAGACTTGAAGGATGTCCCCCTGATAGGCTAGTCAGGACACATTTATGACCCAAATTTCCCTTCTAACCACACGAGTTTCCATACGGAGATGAAGAAAGCTGCCCTCTACCTGACTCAGTATTGAATCCCTTCTTAATATCCTTCCCATACTATCGTTAAGTAATCTCTTTTGATATGTTGGATGATCTCCAAATGTCATTGCATTTCAAGCCTGAGCCTGAATCACCAGACTGGCCTGATTTCCTTTTCTAGCTATTTGTATATGTCACATTCCCCTACTCAACTATAAGCTCCATGAGGGCAGGGACCGTGTTTTATCTAAATCTTATGGGTCTCATAGTGTTTACTATATAGGAACTGCTCAGGTATGACCGGCCAATTTAAAAAAAATATATTTTCCGTTCTTGTGGACTTGATAAACATCAAAGCCACCATTATTTCCACGTACAAAGAAGAGAAGAAACTGCAGATTGCTTATGATACCATGAATCTTTATTCCATAATCTTGTTTTTGGTTTTAAGCATATATAACAAATTTAGTAACACAAATTCAAGACTTCTGCTTGCCTGTATTTTCCTCTGAATTTTCTTCTACTTTCCTTTGTGCATTTTTAAAAGTTTCATTGAAAACCTTTTCTTTCTTTTTTCTTTTCTTCTTTTTTGGGGAGGGGGCCTCCTTTGTACCAAAAAGCAGAGTCAAGCAAAGGCAATACTGGCTGTGTCTAAGAATGTCTAATATTGTCCAGTTTTGATGGTATGTGTCCTTGCTATTGAAGGTTACTTTACAGTGACTTTCATTTGGAAAAGCAGTTGATGGGGGCAGGATGGAAAAGGTAGAGATGGTTCCCAGGTGCAGGGCTTCAGAATCTGCAGAGACAATTGAGTTAAAGGGTAGCTGCAGGCTCCCTCCCCCTTCACAAAGGCCTGGGATGCCTGCATGGTTGTGGACGGTTTGTGCCTAGGAAATATCCCTTCCTGTAGTTGTTCCTGGTTACTAGAGATTCATTTTGATCTGTCGTTCAGACCTCAGGGGTGATGGAAACCTGTGAGGAGCAAGCCCAGACCTGCCTAGGGTCTCACACCTGAATTAGTTTCATGCAACAGCTGTTTGCTCCTTGGACATGCTAGGCCAGGGGTTCCCAAGCTCGTTAGGCCCACTGGCCCCTTAAAAAAAAATTGCTTAGCGCCACCTTGGAAATGTACTTTCTTTAGCTCTTTAACAGTTAAAAAAAATTTGTGTCATTTCAAAAAAATTTTTTTAAATGATGCATCTTAAATTTAATAGTTTATTAGAAATCTGTGGGGTTTTTCTTGCATTGAAATTTTGATGATGCAATATTGCATCCTTGTAACCGTGTTGTATTGTATTGTAAATAAATCATTACACGCACATATTCCTGCCGATGCATGCTAGACTTTCCCCGCAAAGTGTGCAACACTCTCACCTGCCAATACTTTCTTGTTAAGATCTGTTGGCAGACTTGATCACTGATTGGTTATAACTTGCATTTTGTGCATTTATTTGGAAAGTAATGCAATCACTGTAACTTTAACTGTTATACAACAGACAAAACATGTATGAATAGTTTTTCAAAATTCCCTTCTCTTCTTTCCTTATGCTTCCATTGCCCCCTTATTTTTATTCAACACCCACCCCTTCAACTGCACCCGAGGCTATCATTTCAGCATCCCCCAGGGGGCAGTATCTCCCACTTTGGGAACGAACCTATGTGCTAGGCGGCTTCTCAACTCCTTACCTTTGCTCCCTGTGACTGGGAATATCCTTGTTCTTACTTGTACCATGTTAAATTTCTATCTCAGCCATTCTCATACCCAGCCCCCCTTTAGGTAACTCCTATTCCTTTCCCCACTACCCCTAAATATAGTATAGTAGGTGGAGTGTGTGGGCTTTGGAGTCCAGAGAAGCTGAATTCCAACCCTGCCCCAGATACCTATAAGCTGTAGTATCCTAAGCAAGTTGTTTGACCTCTTTGAGACTCAGTTTCCTCATCTGTAAGGTGGACCTAATAGTAGTACCTATTCCGTAGGACTTTTATGAGAATTTTTTTTTAATTTTTGGAGGGGGGAAGGGCAGGGCAGTTGGGGTTAAGTGACTTGCCCAAGGTCATACAGCTGGTAAGTGTTAAGTGTCTGAGGCCACATTTGAACTCAGTTCCTCCTGACTCCAGGACTGCGCCACTATTCACTGCGCCACCTAGCTGCCCCTTTTATGAGGATTAAAAGAGATAATAAAGCTTGTAAAGCATGGTGCAAACCTTAAAGCCTTATGTGCAGTCAGCTATTATTATCTCAGCTATCTCCCTTAAACATCAGAGACCAATTCACTTCACACCTCACCTCGAAGGGTTGTTTTAAGAAGACTTTCACATGGCTCCCAAGAAGCCAGCTGGGCTGTCTTTTACCCTTAAACATACCCACTCCATCTTTTAAGTGACCTTTGTTGCTATGACAGCCTCCTGCCCTGTGGCTTCACACAGCATCCCTGTGCTTTCAGCAGGCTAGTGCTAAGCTCTAGTTCCTGACCACTGTCACACCTTTCCTCCCCCCTCATACCCATCCACAGCAGCCCCTGTCTCCCTTACACCTGTCTAAGGCACTTATTGGGTAATGTCATATCTTACTATTATCTCTGTTTGTGTCTTATTCCCTACTAGACTAAGCTCCAAGGGAAAGCTAAGTAAGACAGTTTTGCATCTTCCCCCAGACATTTCAATTCAATTAAAAAAACATCCTGTATTGCTGTGGAAAGATAAAAGCAAAACAGCCTGTCCTCAAGGATCCTACATTCTAGTGGGAGCTTGCATTCTATAGTCCACTGCCCAGACTAGGTGCTTAGTAAATGTCTTATTTTTTAAAAAATTTATGGAATTGTGAAGCATTTTTATAACATAGTATAAAGAAGATGATTACACATGAAACTGCAAATCTATTATATACAACTTGCTATTCTTTTAAAAATATAATGAAGTTATGTATATTTATTTTTTGATAAAACTTTGTAAATATTGAATGAATATAGTATGAATGAATGAAGCTGGGAAGATAAGGAATGGGAGATAGGAGAGGGATGTGGAGTAACAATAGTGACAGCAATTTATGAGAGTTGCCACGGTGTAAGGAAGTGGGCTGATGACCTAGTTCAAGGGATAATTGGAGGATAGGCCTAGTGCTCTGCTGATGTCCATGAAATGTCAAGACATGGGTGGTCTCCTGGCAGAGGTCTGGAGCTCAGGGGAAGGTGGGTGGCTAGACTGGGCTTCACACTGTCGGAAGGTGTCCCCACCGCCATAAGATCACAGAACAGTTGCAGGATCATTGCAGAATGAAAAACAAGGGTGGCCTTGACAGCAGGATGCCCGCTCTGCCATTGACTGTGGGCTCATCACGTCTCCCTCTATGAACCTGGGTTCCCTCTCTGTAAAATGGGGATGATTACTCGTAATCTCTACCTCACAGGGTTGTTTTGAGGAATATCTCCGAGGAAGCCAGCTGGGCTGTCTTTCCTCCATTAATATCCTTTAAGTGACCCTTGTTGCTGTGACAGTTTATTGCCCCGAGGTTTCGAATAGCATCCCTATGTACTAGGCTCTCTTCCCTTCCCGTTACCACTCCTTTCCTCACACCCATTCATATCAGCCCCATCTCTCCAGTGTCCCTTTCACACTCTTCTCTACCCTTTCATTGTTTTCCTTGGAACCCCTATTCTACTGTCAACATACTGGGGCCCTTTCCTCCCCAAATTAATTCACATATATTTAATTATACACACATATTGTTTCTTCTCCAAAGAATGTAAGCTCCTTGAGCTCAGGGATTATTTCATTTTGTCTTTGTTTCAAGAGTACCAGATAACAAAGAGTAAGAATTTAATAAATGCTGGTTGAATTAGATTGCATTGAATTACCTACCTCCTAGGTCTAAGAGCCAGAGCTCTCAAACTCATCTAGGACTTGGGGAGTCCTAGGGACAGGCTTCGTTGCCTTTTTTCTTTATACTGTAAAACAAAAGTTCCTACTGGATGCTGGGATGCCCTTCCTGCCTGGTTGTCCTTTTTCTTTCTTTCTTTCTTTTTGCATTATTTGCATTGTTTCAATAAGAAAAATTTGCCTTGCTTCCCTTCCTCTCTCTCCTCCCGCTCCTCGGTTAATACCTGCTATATCTCCTGCCCCTCTGCCAGGTATCACAAAGGAGATACTCAAGTGTTGTATTTGGCATCAGGACTCTGGTGCCCCAGGATCTGTAAACTTTGTCCTGGTCAGTGCCCTCTCTGGTTCTCACTCCTCCCTTCCCTTACCCCACATAGAAATTGACCTCAGGACATTGGCTCAGGCTCTTTGCCTTTCATGGGAGCTGGCATATTTGACCAAAAGGGGGTCAAACCTCCTTGGGGCCTTCTGAAAACCAGAGGCTAATTAGGGCTCCCCAAAGCGAAATTTTTCTGGATGAGTTTTTCTGAGTCCTGTGAAGTTGGCCAGACCTAGCTACTGTTCAGTTCTTCCTGAACTGGTAACTGGCAGTAGGGATGGTCTTTATCTTGCAGGGCCTCAGGGGCTGTGAAATGGTCTGACTCAGGCAATCTGTCATTCCTTTCCATTAACAGGAAATCTGCAGTTCAATCCCCATGCCTTTAGGACCTGCATTAGTTACCATGGCCCTATTCTATGAGGAGGGTAAAGATGAGCCCTTCTAGGGATATAGCAATGGCAAAATAACAATAACAAAGATTCCAGCCCTTTCCCCATAAAAAGGCCACCCCCATCCCCTTCTAAAATATGGAATAAATATTGTTATCTCCATTTTTTTTTTTTTTTTTGCTGAGGCCACTGAAGATTCAAAGAAGGGAAGACTTGATCAAGGCGAATCCCAGAATCCCAGAGTCAGGATGGTATTCACAGGTCATTTCTATGTCTGTTTGAATAAGTATGCCCTCTATTAGGTAACTGATAGGTGGTCATCCTTTCTCATATTATTATGCAGCAGAGTAATTAAGGGCATATGTCCTGGGCCCTTCTCATTATAGCCAGGAAGTACTCAAAGTCCAAACTCTAAAAACAAAGTCATTTATTAACCTCCAAAATCTTAGAATGTGCAGTATCCAACTAGAAAGGACTTTAGAATGTAATTAGAGATGGGAAACACCTTATGTGATCATTAAGTCCTACCTCCCTGCATTTCAGATGACAGAAATGAGGTACAATCTGGTGTCTAGTAAGAGTCTGAAATGGGATAAGAAACCCATTATAACTTATAACTACAGATCAAATATTCTTTGCATGACACTGGGATGTCTTGTATTCACATTGTTAGAGAAGTACTGAAAAGTGTGTGTGGGGCTGGGGGGAAAGATGAGGGGTGGGTAGTGTGGAAATTGGAAAGGTTAGCCTTATTTTTATTATATAGTCTAGACCAGACACTCAGCTCCTTTTCTCCATCCCTGACATTTTAAATAAAGATCAGCCAATCATTGAATCATCATCCCTATCGTCATCATCAACATCATCATCATCATCATCATCATCGCTAGTGTTTATATAGCACTTTAAGGGTGGTAAAACATTCATTAAGCACTCATCGAATCATAGGATTTAGAATGAGAAGGGGCCTTATAGATTGTCTCATCCAGTTTCTTTATTTACAGATAAAGTAGCTGAGGTTCATCTCCCAAGATTATTCAGGTAGTAAGTTGCAGAGCTGAGATTTGAACTCAGTTCCTCTGATTCTAAATCAAGAACTCTATTCATTGAATAAATAAACGGATAAATGTTAAATGATTTCATTTCTCATCAGGACCTTGTGACAGCTCGTAACAGGCAGCATAGGTTAGGAAGAGAGGGACCCCTGTCATGGAGAAGGGAGATTAGATATAGTCTATTTGGCTGGTGTGAAGATGGAGAATTGAATTAAGAGCAATGTGTAAAAGCCCATAGAGACATGTTTCCATTTGATATGAGGAAAATCTTCCTAACATTTAAAGCTGTATCAAGGTGGAATGGAATGTTTTGAGAAGCAGTGAGTTCCCCATCTCACAAGCGGTATTCAGATCTTGAAGAAAGGCAGCTTGGGATTGTAGAGCAATAGACCTGGAGTCAGGAAGGCTGGGCTTCAGACCCCACCTCAGGCACTAATCAGCTGTATGACCCTGGGCAAGTCACTTAACCTCTCAGGGCCACCTTTCCCTGTTGGACTCAATGACCTTTAAGATCCTTCCAGCTCTGCACCTATGATCCTATGTAGAGTCTGAATGACTACCTGTTGATAAAACTGGTAAGGGTTGGACTGGCTGCCCTCTGAGATCTCTTTCAACTCTGAGACTCTGCAGTTAAGGGGGCAGGAAGAGAACATGCTGAATGGGGAGGCAGGGAGGCAGAGGAAGAGGCTGGGTGGGGAAGATGAGAAGCCTTCACTCATCTTGCCAAACTAAGGTGCTATTTCCATCGATTGAACCCCCAAAGTATATTGTGCTATTTATAGGACAGGTGGAAACACTCTGCCTTGTACAATAGTCATGTTTGCATTTTTCTCACAAGCCCTTTGAAGGCAGGGACCCTAAAACCTTCCCACAAGTCCCTCCTCACCTTGCCTAGTAAGGATCTTGTTCATAATAGACACCTAATAGGTGTTTCTTGAAAAAAGGATTGAGTTAAGGAAAAATGACAAGAGAGGAAGTACAGTGGAAAATACATGAGATTTGGAGTCAGAGGGGCTGGGTTTAAATCCTGGCTCTTCACCTTATTGCTGGCATAGTTAGGTAACTTACCCTTTCTGGTCTTCATTTGTAAAATGGATGTGTTTATAGAGCTAGGTCTGGGAAGGACCTTAGAGGCACTCTGGTCCTTCCACCCATTTTACAGATGAGAAAATAAGAGACCCAGTTTAAGTGATTTAAGTTTAAGCTCAAGGTCCCAGAGGTAGAAAATGCCTGATGTGGATTTAAATCCAGGTTCTCTGACTCCAAACCCAGCTCCTTCCCTCCATTGCTGACATTTTAAATAAACCCAGCAGTCTTTCCCCAGTACCACGGCCCCTCTTTCATGATTAAAGTCCCTTTTGGCTCTAAACCCTCTGAGCATACAGGTGGGAGGAAAAGGGGCGTCCCGAGGTGAGCAGGCTATCAGGCAAAGGGGACTGGTGGGCGGAAGCAGACAAAGGCTGGAGCGGCTTCGGCTGGGGCCGCATTCACTCCGGTTGACAAGTGAGTGACTCCGAGGGGACACAGATAAAGTTTGGGGGAAAAAGGGAAGGGAGACGGGAAGAACCACTTTTCAATATGAGCATTCATGTAGTTTTGACAAGAGCAATTTATCACGGCTGTGAATGGGGCCCTCCCTGCTTTGCCCACTCAAAGGCGGCTGGTTAAACTTTTACCTGGTCCTGAAAGGAGGCTGGGGCCGGGCGGCAGCTGAGGCCAGACTGCAGCGGGGGCCAGGGAGGGATCCTTCAAAGCGGGAGGGGGATGGGGGAGGCAGCGGGAGGGGAGGGCTGACCCATCTGTCTGGAGGGAGCAGAGAGGGGCTGGGGCCGGAGGGGGGGGGGGGGGGGGGGGGAGCGCCGAGGGGAGGCTGGAGCTGGAAGAGGAGACCGAGCAGCAATGTCCCTTAAATTCTGGTCTGTCTGCCTGCTTCTAGGGAAGGCGTTAGTGATAGAGTTTATTTTCTTGTAACAGTTTCAAAAGTACATCCTTAGGAATAGTCTCCTTGCTGAAGAATGAACCCCTCCATTCCTCCGTGTTTATGTTGTCCCGGGGATGGAGGGTAGAAGATACCAAAGGGGGAAAATCATATATAAATATAAATAAATATATATGTATAAATAAGGAAATTTAAAAATAAATAAGGAAATAAAAAAATAAGGAAAATAAAAATAAATAAATTTGAAATGTGTATGTGTGTGGTGTGTGCGTGTATATTCACACATACATTCACACATAAATATATACATATGATATACACACTTGTGCATAGTTATATACATACAATAAAATATACACACATAATTACATGCACATATGTATACATATACATTTGCCTTTTAATTGCTCATTGAAAATAAATCTCTTTAGAATGAGAATGCTTCAGGGCTGGAGGGTACCTTAGAGGTTGTTTAGTGAGACTCCCAGCTGAGCAGCAATTCCCTCTATGAAATTCTCAGCAAGTGGTTATCCAGGGCCTGATTAAAGACCTTCAGTGCTGGTTCACTCAGTGCATCCTGCAGAAGCCTATTCCATCTTGGGAAAGCTTTAATCATTTAGGAAGTTTACATCTTTACATTGAGCTGAGATCATATTGAGCCGAAACCTGTCTCTGTAACTTCCATCCAGCCTTAGTTTTGCCCTGTGGGGCCAATCAGAGCATTTGTAGGTGACATTGCTTCAGACCCCTGGAGACAGTTATCACCCTGACTGCCTTTTTATGTCCTCTCTCCTTCAAGTCAGGGCATCCCCCAGACCTGATGTGCTCCAGTTTATCTCTGTCCTTTCTCAAATATGATGCTCCTACTATAGATGGACTCCGACCAGGGCAGATAAAATCAGCACATTATGATGCATCTGGGACATTATACTTCTGTTAATGCAGGGCAAGGTGGTACTGGGAGGGGCAGGAAGGTGTAATGGTTAGAGGGCCAGCCATGGAATCAGAAACCTCTGACATTTACTAGCTCTGTAAATACAGCTGTTCAGTGGTCCAGGCAGCTTGTTATGACTGTGTTCCCTGAAGGCGGAGCCTGTTTCATTTTTGCTTGTGCACTCCCAATAGCTAGCACAGCACTTGGCACACAGTAGGAACTTAGTAAGTACTTTTTGGTTGTTGATTGAAAAGTTGTAGATGAGTGGAAGATTTACTCTGATGGAGGAGTTTCCACATGGGGAGTTCCTCCCACAGAGGAAATACAAGTTTGGGAAGAAAAACAAAAACAAAGTTGAATTAGCTTTTTCAGCTATGGTGTTGTACCATTGACTCATAGTAAGACTTTGTTGTTCAGTCGTATCTGACTCTGTGACTCCATTTGGGGTTTTTTGGGCAAAGATACTGGAGTGGTTTTGCCATTTCCTTCCCCAGCTCATTTTACGGATGAGCAAACAAGGTTTAGTGACCAGGGTCACACAGCTAGTAAATATCTGAGGCTGTAGTTGAACTGAGATGTTCCTGACTCCAGGCCGGGTGCACCATCCAATTGCCACCTAGCTGCCATTATATTGAGAGTACAATCCATTAAAAGTTCTCAGGTCTTAAAATTTTTTATTTTATTTTTAAATGAACTGTTGCTCATGATAAAGGCAGCATGATAGAGGCTGGAAAACCTGGGATCAAAGTCTTCCCTCAGACACTTACTAGTTGTGTGACCTTAGGCAAGTCACTTAACTTCTCTGTATCTCAGTTCCCTGATCTGCAAAATGAGGAGGGTGTGAACTTGGAGGCCTATAAAGTCCCTTCTGAGACCATTGATCTATGCACTTAATACTGTGAGGGATTAAAAAAAGATGATTCACTCCCTGACCTCAAACATTTAGCTAAGGAGAAAACACTTAAAACCTGAAATAGTACCAGGCATTACTATACAATGGCCCATGGCCACTGCTGGGGTTCAGACAATTCGAGGAGACCAGAGGAGGGTGGGATCACTGTGTGCTGGACTGGTATGGAGGGCAATTTAGGGGTCCTTTGTGCTTTTCTGCAGATAGTCCCTTGTGCCTGAAATTGCTAGCCAGCCTATCTACCTGCTGAAATGTTTCCTGTTCTTTAAAGCCCAGCTAATTACTAACTTTTCCAAGAAGTCTTTCCTGATCATTCCCTCCATACGTCTCTCATACCACTACTTGGCCTGCCTCTGTCCATTTTTTAGAGTGGAACTTAGCTAATCTGTATGTAACCTCTGCCTCAGACATGTTTTCTGGAGACTGGCTGGGTCCGGGAGGGAATGTTTATACTCCTGCTCTCAGACACTCTTCCTGCTCCCATGAGTCCCCCTGGTAACATCCCTGGGGAAAGGGGTGCATGGATGTTTTCTTATTTTCCCCTCCTTAACTGTAAACTCCTAGAGATTGTAGATATTTTCCTCTTTTTAAAAAGTAGGTTTGTAGTGATATCTTTTGCTCTTACATCACCTGTATTTCTTACTGTATGACCCTTCCCAGAGATGGTTGTTGTCTTTGGTGCTGGAAGAGGACCAAAATGGCATCACACACAGAGTGTCCAACTGTGGCTGATCAGATCAACGTGGGCTTGGAAGACTCTTCCACAGATCAGGCACAAACGGTCCATGTAACTTTATTTAATAAAGGATAAAAAACCACCTCAGCAAAATGGCCAACATAGCAAAAGCATCTGATGCTATATGTAGCATTCTATACCTATGTTCCCCCACCTCTGCAAAGAAGTGGGGAGATGTGTCATTTCATATCTCTGCACTGGGGCTAATTATATTTCCAATCATATTTTTCATAGCATTCAATTTGGATAATTTTGTTGTTATTTCCATTTATAGTTAATCTTTTTTTGGGTTCTCTTGACTTTGCATTAGTTGATATACATTTTGCCATGCCTCTATGTCACAGTCGTCATTTCTTACAGCATGGTATTATTCAATGATAGTAATTTTTAAACCATTCCTCCATTGGTCGGCATTTAATTTGTTTCCAGGTCTTGGCTACTTCAAAAAAAAAATGCTGCTATAAACATTTGGTGTATGTGAAGCTTTTCATTTTATCCTTGACCTCCTTGGGGCATATGCCAGCAGGAAGATCACTAAGTCAAAGGGAATAGAGATTTTATTTACTGCAAAGACTCCTTCCTCCCTCTCCCCACCCCCCATTTTGTGTTTCCTCACCTTTAACAGGCAATCTAACAAATGTTTGTGGAATTGAATGAAATTGAATTCTGGATTGTGTGATTTAGTCTTGAAAAATGGGTAGGAAATAGACCAGTGAGAAGGATTGGGGTGTTTATCCCATGAGCAAAGGTCTTTGTGGTTCATCTGATGCTTTCTAGAGACTCCCATGCCTTGAATGATGTGTGAAAGCTGAAGACAGACATGAAGTGGTTTGAAGATACTGGGCACAGCTTACAGGGTTAGGGAGTGGGAGGGGACAAAGAAGAAAACAAACATTTATTAGGTGCCTACTGTGTGACAGGTACTGTTTTAAATACTTTACGTATATTTTATCTCATTTGATCTTCTCAAAAACCTTGGAAGTTAGAGTCTATTATTAGCTTCATTTTACAGCTGAGGAAGCTGAGGCAGATAGAGGTTAAGTAACTTGCTCAAGGTTACACAGCTTGTTTGCAAGGTGAGATTTGAACTCAGGTCTTCCTGACTCCAGGTGCAGCCCTATATACCCTGTGCCACCTAGTTGAGGACTCTCCACTGTGTTCAAGACCATCCCACACTTCAACAAAGATATCTTAATGGCCTGTATTGTTCAAGGCACTGTACTAGGCACTGGTTGTACAAAGACAAAAATAAAATGGCTCTTGTCCTCAAGGAGTTTATATTCTCCTGGGGAGAAAGAATATGCACATAAGTAAGTCTATTATTTGTAAAATTGAGATAGGAGAGAGCTCTGTCAATTGGAGGATTGGGGAAGGCTTCCAAGAGGAGCAGACACTGAGATGAGTCTTGAAGGAGGCAGAGTTGAGAGAGGAAACAGTCCCAGGCATAGGAATGGCTTATACAAATGCACTGGAGAGAGGAAGTCCTAGCTAGTCCTGTTTGGCTGGAACACAGATTTCATGAAAGGGAGTGGAATGGAATAAGACTAGAATGGTAGAGAGGAGCTAGATTGTGGCAGGCCTCAAATACTGAATTAGGGCATTTGTAATGGGGAACTCCTGACCATCTTTGAGTGATTTGGTTTGAGCTATACCATAGGAAGATTATTTGGGCAGTTGTGTGGAGGATGAATTGGAAAAGGGAGAGACTTATTAAGGAGTTGATATAGGTGATAGATGAAGAGAACTTGAACCAGATTGGTGACCATGTGAGAAAAGAAAAGGGGCTGGATTTGAAAGACTTGGCACATGATTGGGTGTGGGAGAAGGAAGAATCTTGGGTGATTCAGAGGTTGAAAACCTGGGTAGTGATGACATCAATGGAAAGCTAAGTTTAGAGGAGCAGTGGCTTGGGGGGGGTGTAACATAATGAGCACACTAAATTTGAACACATTGAGTTTGAAATGTTTGTGGGTCATTGAGAAGGAGATAATTTGGAAGCATATGATAATGTGTGGCTGGGGTTCAGGAGGAAGATTGGTCCTGGATATATGAATTTAGAAGTCATCTGTATAGAGATGATGAAATCTCCAAGAATTCATGCATAGAGAGAGAAAATGGCCCAGTTCAATGAGTCAGTAATGTGATATGGCAGCCAAAAGAGTTAATGCAATTGTGAGTTGCATTAATTGGAGCATAGCTTCTGGGAATAGGGAGGGGATCAGCCTACTGCACCCTGTTCTCATCTGACCTAGTATTGGGTCCTTTTCTGGGCACTATGGTTTGAAAAGGACATTGTTAAGTTGGAGAGTGTCTAGAGGAGGACAGCCAAGATGGTGGAGGGCCTTGAGTGCATGTAATATAAATATCAGTTGAAGGAATTAGGCACGTTTAACTTGGAGAAGAGAAGGCTGATGAGACATCATAGCTGTCTCAAGTATTTGAAGAAATGCCATATGGGGGAAAGATGAGACATGAATCATTTTGCCCTAGAGAGAATATTGAGCAACAATGGGGCAGAAATTGCAAAAAATTAAATTTAGAAAACAGATACTAACAATGAGAGCTATCCAAAAGTGGAATGGATTGCCTGGAAAGGTGGTGTTTCTCCTTCTTGGAAGTTTTTCAACAGGCTGAATGACAACTTGTTAGATTTGCTGTAGTGGGGCTTCCTTTCATGTATATGTTGGATTAGATGATTTCTGAGGTCCCTTCCAACTCTTAATTTTGTGATTTTGTGATGAAGACAGAGCCCTGAGCAAAGAACACTACCCCAAGAGGGCAGGAGAAGGAGAAGGGACCAGCAAATGAGGCTGAGAAGGTCTGGTTCAGGTTGGTAGGATGAGAGCAAGGAGAGATCAGTTTCACAGATGAGAATGGAGGAGAGTGTCCAGAAGGAGGGAGGGGTCCATAGCATCCAAGGCTATAGAGAAATAAAGTGGGATAATGATTAAGAAAAAGCTATTATGTTCAGCAGTTGAAAGATCAAGTCACATTGGAGAGAACAGTTTCAGGTAAGATAGGTTAAGAGGGATTGAGATGTGATTGGAGAGTGCTGGAATTGAGGTTAGGAGGGATTGAGATGTGATTGGAAGTAGAGGCTGCCATTATGGATCATTCTTTTTAGGACTTTGGATTGCATGGCCAGGTGGGCAGTGCTCACCTTCCTAGCCAGGCCCCTTCCAGTCAGCAAGGTGTGGTCATTCCTGCATCTCAGGAGGCCAGGGATGGGCATGACAGGTTTCTTTGTCCAGCTCAGTGACTGAGAATCTGACAGAGTGAGGATTCATAATTATATCTTTCCCATTATAGCCAAGTTGCTCATTGATGGGATTCTGTGTTTTCCCCAGGGTTTTGTCTTTCAGGAAGACTTTCTTCTATCTTAAATGTTGGGAGTTGATTGCTTGCAAGGGCTGTTGGTGTCAATCCACCGGGTAGTATTGAGAAGTGATTTTCCCAGATTTTCTGGGTGGGGGCTATGAGTCAGAGAAATGGGAAATCCTGGCCCAGAGCATGCCCAGGCTCTTTGTGCCATGAGAACTTTGAAAAAAAAGAAAAGAAAGATTGAAAAAAGAGGAAGCATAGTCATCATTTGCTGTGCAGAGCCAAGGGCATCATTTTGGGAGAAAGTGAAACCTGAGAAGTCTCTTAGGAGAAATTCATTTCAATTCAATTGGATTAGAATATTTATTTGAGAGTCCCCCATGGCTGGGAAGATTATTCATTGGCTTCTAAGGATTTAGAGTTGAAGGGCTCTTAGCAACCATCTAGTCTAATTTCTTCTTTTTACACCAAAGGAAACTGAGGACCTGAGCTTTGATGTAGCACCTAGAGTGTTGGGTTTGAAGTGAGAAGATATGAGTCCAAAATCTCCCTCTGCCATAGATTTAAAAATACTTCAATATGTGATCTCATTTGATCTTCACAAGAACCCTGTGAGGTAGGTAGCACCAACATGTCTTTATAAGTGATGGTAAAACTGGGGCTTAGCGACTTACCAGGGACTATGTAGGTGGTAATGAACAGAATCAAGATTTGAATTCAGGTCCTTTGATTCCAAGTCTAGTGTTCTTTCTATTACACCATAGTCTTTCTTTTATACCATTTCACAGGCAGGGGAGGGTGTGGGGGGTGGGGGAAGAGGACTGTTGTGTGCAAAAGCACACACCATTCTAATTCTTTCTTTGGAGGGAACTATAGGGATTCAGTGGGCAGCTAGGTGGAGCCTAGTGCACAGAGTGCTAGGTCTGGAGTTAAGAAGACTCATCTTCCTGAGTTCAAATCTGGCCCCAGACACTTACTAGCTGTGTCACTCTGGGCAAGTCACTTAACCCTGTTTACCTCAATTTCCTCAATCTATAAACTAAGCTGGAGAAGGAAATGGCAAACCACTCTAGTATCTTTGCCAAGAAAACCCCAAATGGGATCACAAAGAGTTGGAGAGGTCTGAAATGACTGAGAAAAAACAATAAAGGATTCGAAAGTGCAGGATCCAATAGAGTCAGGGTTCAGTTGCATTCTGGAGGAATTAACTAATAAATGAGGCTTCTCTGCACTCTCACCTTTGACTCTCACAGGATTTAGAGCTAGAAGAGACATTAGAGTCCTTCAATAAAATTCCCTCCCCTTACAGAAAAGGGAAACTGAGACCCAGAGAGGTCTTGAAACAATGAAAGTTTCATTGGTGGTAATAGCAGAGTTGGCCACCTTCTCATTCAAAACCTAATTCTCTTTCCACCCAGCCATGTTACCCTCCTCAAGTGCATCACACAAACTATCCTCCTTTTTGAACTTCCTCTTGTTCTATACATTTTAGCCTCAGAGTCTTTCCTGGTTAATACTAACTAACTCCTCCCCTCCCTGGATCCTCTCCATAGTTTTCCCTTTCCATGATGTACAAATGTAGAATTGGGGGATATTAAGTTACCGTGTGTCCAAGGTGACTAGAAGGAATGGGGCCAAGGGAGTCAGACATCTTTAAGTACCAGAGACAGGGTCCCTGGATAAGAAGAACTAACCTATGTAAGAAACTGAAGGCATTAAGAAAAACCAGAGTAGTAAGAGAGGAAGAGAGAAAGAAGAGGAGATGTTAGGGGAATTCATTCATTCATTTAACAAAAAATGTATTAAATGACATCATGCTAGTTGACCAGGGAAATACAAGGTTTAGATAAGACACTATCCCCCTTCTTATGGTGCTCAAAGTCTAGTAGAATTGGTTTTAGGAACAGAAGAGTTCAAGGGTAGTATAGACTAAACAGGGTGGGATGTCATTGGACTTCAAAGGAGGCCATTTTGATCTGTGTTTTGCTTTGCCAAGATCTTTGATCTGAGTTTGTTTGGGTGTTCTCCCTCTGAATCCTTATATGGGAGGAAGGCAGACTTTGCATAGTGAGAATCAGGCTAAGGCTGAGGAGCTGCGGGTGACTAAGGTCACTGGGGAGAGGTCATGTCATAGCTTCAAAATACAACCTACCCTAGCCTGCCCCCAATTACTTGGGAGGTAGCAGAAGTATTCAGGGTTGGTGCTTTGGGGAGCCCTGGAAATGTGTGTTCCCCAGTCCCATCTAGTCTGTCTGGAATTCAAATGCCTAAATGTGTCTGTATGGGTCTAAGAACATACTTTACACTGATTCTCCATTGACTGTATTCTCTTAGAGGGCAGAATATTCTACTTCTGTGTCTTTCTTCTGTATGCCTGTAAGGTTTCCCTCTTCTTCTTTTGAAGTTCCATCCAGTTTTTAAAACCCAACTTATATACTGCTTCCTTCAAAAAACCTTTCTTGAATTTCCTGGTTGACAATGACCTTCCCCACACTTCACACAGCACTTTGGTTTGTGCCTCTCTAAATATACTTCTCACATAATGTTGTTTATTATGGTTATATATAAAAATGACTCCATATTGTTATTTTTCAATGTTCATCACATATGTCAGTCATATTGCTTTACTAGACTGAGTTCAATGAGGCCAGGACTATGTCTTTTCTAAACATTGAATCTCTCTCAGTGATGCATGGTGCTTGACACACATACGAAAACATGAACACATGTCCTCTGAATGAATGAAGGGGCACACCTTTTCTGAGGCTAGTCAAGTCTGTGCTTAACTCCATTTGTGCTTTGCCCTTGGCAGACATCCTGGGCATCTGATTAATAATCGGCATTTGTAAAGCACTTTAAGGTTTGCAAAGCACCATGTATGCATTTTATCTGAATGTCACAACCACATCCTGCAAGGCAGGTACTGCAGGTATTATTATTTCCATTTTTTTGATGACTAAACTGAGGCTCAGGAGTTTAAATGGTTTGCCTGGGGTCACATAGCCAGTAAGTGCCAGAAGTGAGCCCGGTTCTTTCTGTCTCCTGTCCACTCTACAATTCAGAGTGTGGTTGCATTTCAGCCTGCATAGGGAGTGGTACTAAATGCAGCAATATTCCCACAAGGTTCCCCGTGTCATTAATTGGTGATCCTCAGACTCTGAAATAGCATTTTTCCTCTCTCATTTCTTATTTCATTATCCTCAGTTCAATACACATCAGTGCAACACCAGTTAGATATATTAGGAATTATTTAAATGAGATGGGGATGTATGGGTAGTTAAATACGCGGTCTTCTATTCTGCCCAATTATGTATCAAATTACATTACAATTATTCCCAAATATAAGCTCAGGGGTAACCTTGAGAGATCAGTGTGAGGGGGCTAAGACAGGATGTATGGTTGCCTTGGTCCATCACTGAATCCAGAATGAGCCCTTGGGGTAGCACCCCCTTTGTTAATTTTCTATTCTGTGGACAAAGTAAAGGAATCAGATCATGGTAGCTATTTATAAATAGATGTCTTCCCCAGTTTCTTTTCTGCTTTAATGGTGTGATCTGTGATCTCATGATGTGGGTGTTTCCTCCAGAAGTGAAAATGGAAGCCTTCTCATTCCTCCTCAACCTGTGTGATTCTTATCATGTACTGTAAATCCTCTATATGGTCTCTACTCAATTGTCTACTGCTCTTCTACTTGGTCTTTTTTTTTTTGGAGGGGGGAAGGCAAGGCAATTAGGGTTAAGTGACTTGCCCAAGGTCACACAGCTAGTAAGTGTTAAGTTTCTGAGGCTGGATTTGAACTCAGGTCCTCCTGACTCCAGGGCTGATGCTCTGTTCACTTTGCCACCTAACTACCGTTCTACTTGGTCTTTTGTCATTGTCAAATTTTGTCAAACTATCTGAAATAGTTTTATTGAAGGTTATGGGTTATCTATTCAACTGCATACTGTAGTCTGGACAATAGGCAGTCTTTATCTGATTTTTTTTTTCAGTGTTGCACTATGGCTGTCTATTATCTCTCATGTTCGCTCCATGACTGGCCCACATTTCTTCTACCCATACATTTTCTGAGTGATATATTTTATGCCACTTTGTGCTCTTTATCAGTCATATGCTATAACTTGGGTTACTTCTTTATCGTCCTTCGGGATTGCCTGAAATCTTGACTCTTTAGATACTGGCCTGCCTTGATCTATAACCATCTGATATCTCCAGAAGATAATTGGCATTAGAAAAATAAGTTTTTGCTTCAAGAGACGCTTGGGATCACTGAGTGTCATGCAATTCTTCGTATCCAGTTCTGGCTCTCATTGTCTACCTGCAGCTCCTATCCCAGGTAGCTGGACCGAACAACTCTACCGAAGTATAGATGATAGGCATTCATTATCTGAGTGCATTTTCCGGAGTGGCTTGTTAGGCCAGACTTTTTTTGGTGGACTATGACTCTCACTGAGGAGGTCTGACACTTTTGCAAGGGTCTTGTCCCTTGTGCAGTAATTGCGTATCTGGATGTAATTGCGTATCTGGAGGACCTCATCATCCCATAGACAATCTGTCTTCTATTTGAGAGGGAGTGTGATATCATGGAAATAGTATCCAGAGGAGCTGGGTTCAAATCCTCACTCTTCGACTTATGACCTGTATGACTCTGGCTAAGTCTCTTTGGGCCTCAGTTTCCTTATCTGTAAATTGCAGAGGTTGGATCTGATTGCTTTCAGTTCTAAGTTGATGATCCTATAACTATACAGGACATCCTTCATAACAAAGACAGACACTTTTGTTGGGCATACGTCTAGCTTTGTCTGAGAGGTCCTTGGGGATGTGACTGAGACTTTGTGGGCCTCAGTCTCTGCATTAGCCCATGCCCTGGCAGGGAATATAATTTTTGAGTGAGTTTTGTTCATCCATTTGTCAGGCATTGTTCTGCAGCCTCCTCAGTGGCTTCTAGGGAGGGTATTTATTAATCTTTATTAATAACTTATTAATAATGATTAATCATCATGAGAGTAATGATGCAGTAGCACTCGGTTTTGGGCAGTTCTCATCTCTCTTCTTGAGAGTTTGCCACCCACAGTTGCTCACAGTTGGTGACCTAGTAAGGTTTTCTTGTCAAGTCCTTGCTTGTATCCTTATGACTAGGGGCTACCCATTCATATTTGCAGGGATAGGCTGAGAGAAAAACTGTGAAGGGGAAGCTAGTCAGAGCTTTCAAATGCTCCTTGATTGAACAGATAGAATGTCTATTATTCCTCTCTGGCCTGCCATGGCTAAGGAAGCCTGTGCTAGTCGGATTGGCACCAGGAACCAGGCCCAGGCTCTTTGGTATGGCTGTCTTGGCTATGAACTCAGAGTCAAGACTCCTTGCAAGAAACTGTCCTGGCTTCTATACCAGATCTCCTAGCTCTGATTGAGCTCTATTGGATTCTGAGAATTGTGCAGAGCAATATGGTCAATGGGCACAACACCTGCCTGTTCTTTGTGGGGTTTGCCCACAGTTCTGCTCATTCACTGGCTGGACTTGGGAGGAGCCCCAGTTTATATATTTGTAAATGGGCAGATTATTCTCACTGACTTTTTCGTGGGGATTAGGGAAATCAGTGTACCTTTACTGACTTGAAAGAAGAGGAAGAAAGTGTTTATTAGAATTCAGACCCCACACCAGACCCATAAGAGGTCATTATGGCAATTCCTTTTCCACTCCAAAATCCCATCCAGAGACATATCTTCATTGGAGACCACAGTGGCCTCTTGCTTCTAGAGTTCTGACCCTTATAGCCTTATATCTGGACAATGACAACAGCTTTTATATTATTCTCAGTGTTTCAGGTGTCTCCTCTCTCCTATCTATCCATGCCAAAGTGGTTTTCTTAAAGTGTGAGTCTCACCAAATCACTCTTTTACTGAGTAAACTTCAATGGCTCTCTATTGCCTCTAGGGCAAAATATAAGTATTTCTGTTTAGCTTTTAACATCGTTTACAGCCTGGTCCCAACCTCCCTTTTCAATCTTATTATGCATTACTTTCTTAACATTTCTTTTTTAATATAAAATTTTGAATTCCAAATTTTCTCCCTAAGATGGTAAGCAACTTGATATATATATAATGTAAATATAAAAGGTTTTACATATATGTATGTGTATATATTGCATTGTAATAAATATATAATATTTACATATTTTAATATATAGTAATATAAATAAATATGTAATCGCTTTCTTTATCATATTCTTCTGTCTAGCCGATCTGTCCTTCTTGCTGTTCCTCAGAGAAGGTGCTCCCTCTGCCATCTCTGTCTTTGCACTGACCCTCCCTAGTACCACCTGGAAGGCACTCTCACTTTACCTCCACCTTTTAGAATCCCTTGTTTACATCAAGCACACCACAGGAAGCCTTTCCTGGTGCCTCCAGGTCCTAGTGCACTCTCTTCCCAAATTACCTTGCATTTATTTTGTATACATTCATTTATGTGCCTGGTTTCCCCCAGTAGAGGGTAAGTTCCTGGAAAGCAGGGGTAGTTTTGTTTTTGTCTTTGTATCGCAGCACTCCTGACCTGGGGGTGGCGCATTAAAATAGGTACTTAATAAATGCTTGGTGTTTGATTCTTTGATAGATCTGAGGTCACAAGCATTGCAGATGTCTCCTCTCTCTCTCTTCAACACCTTTTGGCTTAGAGAAAGGGAAGAGGTAGTCACTGCATTGAGAGATGTTTTATTCAGACCATAGCTAGAGTGCAGTTTATCCCTTCCACATCCAGACTTTCCCCATCACAGTTTCAATCCACCACAGGTTGACATAAGAGATTAAATGGGAATTTTGGGGGAGTTTTGGAGAAGCCACAGACGACTCACAAAGGCCAGCAGCTGACAATGAAAAAGTTTAGAAACTCAGAAGTGCATAAAATATGTGTACATTATTGTATAATATTAACATATTTTATTTTAGTACCATAAAAATTCAGACTTCTCTGGTACAAATGGAGGGCCAGAAATTTTTATATGGATTTTCCAGATCACAGGGGCACCACACTTAACCCCTTCTATGTGTTAGGGACAACTATATTATGCCTGGTTATAAATGCTGGATGTTTAATAAGGATATTAAAGTCCAAAGGATAGTGATTGGGATGGTAAGAGAAGGGAAACCATGCCATGCAAGGAGCAAGGAAAGGAACCTGATATAGTCAACTGTGACAAGAGAGGACTTCGCTGTCCTTGAATATCTGTCTAAAAGGGCATCAGGGAAAGGGGGCTTAGATTTGTTCTGCTTCACTCCAGAAGGCAGAACAAGGAGCAATGGGGAAAAAAAAGTGACAAAGGGGCAGGCTGCTCCTTTTGTATTTTCACTCAGTTCCTGCTCCTTTGTCTGGTTGTTAAGGAGGCAGGGCTACTTTGAACTGGTTCTGAGAGCTGAGTGGGGGAGGGCATTTGCCCTGTTGTCTCTCTGAATATCGTTCTCTGTCTCTTTCTGTTTATTCCTTCTCTGATCTTAGGTGAATGGGTATTAAAAGATGGAGGAGTCTAGGTGATTTGTGAATTTAGGAGATTTAGAGGTCTGATCAGAAATAATACCAGAGACCAGAGCTGAATGGTGGTAGTAGCAGAAGTGGCCACAGAAATGGTAGTAGGTGACAACAGCTGTCGGAGAAGAAAACCAGCCTGGAAGAGGAGTGACCTGTCTAGCAGCAGCTGATTCCATCTCAGTAGAGGATTGAACCATCCACTAGAGATGCTGTGACTTCCTCTAGCCAGACAGAATGACTCATGAGGCACCAACACCACACCAGGCATTAAACTTTGTAAAGATCCAATGAAGAAAGAAAAGACATTGGGGCCTTTGCAATTTCAGAACTGTGGATTTCCCTGGCCACTTATGACTACCTGTAATTGTGCTTTAAGCTTGAGCCCACTATTGCCTAGGCCTTTATTTGTCCAGGAGGACAGTATGTGTTCATTTGGAGGGGAATGCTTTGTACCATCTGGTCTCACTATGCCTTCTCAGTAAATCCCCTTTTTAAAAGCTAATTAAGTATGTGAGGCATGATTTTTAATGCATAGCACAGAAGTAGGGGGTCATGAGTGATACTACTAGAAACTCCAGCCCTTCCAGGTTAATCTAACTTCCCATTGGGTGAATTAGTCAGTCACCCTCTAGGGACCTTAACCTATGAATGTGAATGCCTTGTTTAGGGAGTGGCCTCAGAAGGGGTGCTATAATTATATAGGAGAAATTTCCCCCCAATTTATTTATTTATTTTTAGTTTTCAACATTCATTTCCACAAGATTTTGAGTTACAAATTTTCTCCCTGTCTTTCCCCTACCCCCACCCAAGATAGTGAGCCTACTGTATACCCCTTCCCCAAATCTGTTCTCTCTTATGTCCTCCCCCATCTTCAGTAAATTTCTAATAGGGCAAGATGGATTTCTATACTCCAGCGCCCTGTATGTCTTATTTTCTAGTTGCATGTAAAAAGCAATTTTTTTTAAAAAACATTTGTCTTTAAAACTTTGATTTCCAGATTCTTTTCCTTCTTCTCTCCTCACCCACCCCCACTGGGAAGACAAGCAGTTCAATATAGGTTTTACATGTGTAGTTATGCAAAGCATTTCCATAGTAGTTATATTGTGAAAGACTAATTATATTTCCCTCCATCCTATCCCGCACCCCACTTATTCTATTTTCTACTTTGACCCTGTCCCTTTTCAAAAGTGTGTGCTTCTAACTACTCTCTCTCAAAATCTGCCCTCTGTTCTATCATCCCCCCTCTTGTCCCCTTCCCCCCTACTTTCCTGTAGGCTAAGATACCCAATTGAGTGTGTATGTTATCCCCTCTTTAAGCCAAATTCAATGAGAATAAGGTTGTCCCATTCCTTTTCACCTTCCTGTTCTTCCCCTCCATTGTAGCAGTTTTCTCTTGCCTCTTTTATATGAGGTAATTTACCCTATGCCATCTCTCCCTTTCTCCTTCTTCCAATATATTACTCTCTCACCTCTCAATTTTATTTTTTAGATATCATCCCTTATAGAAGCAAATTTTGTCTCAATGTGAAGAAAAATATTCCTAACAATTAGAACTATTGAAAAGTTGAATGGGCTGCCTTAGAAGGTAGTGAATTCCTTTTGAATACAGTTTTCCAAGTGTAGATTGAATGGCTAATTTCTTTTGGAAATATCATTCAGAGGATTCTTACTTGGAAAGGTGTTGGACTAAATGACCTCTAGTTCATGGAATCGTAGAATCTCAAAGTTCAAAGGGACCTCAGTGCTGCCAAAGAAGCAGAGACAAAGGTCTCATGATCCAGTCCCACAAGGCTCCTTGAGGAAGCTAGAAAGGAGAAGTCCTGTATGCTTGGGATCAGCAAGAGTTTCAGCATAGCCAGGCTGAAGAATTGAGCTAAATCCTGTATAAGAAAAGGAAACAAGTCTCTGCAAGAAGTAGCAAGTTCTTATCTTACAGTTTAGTAGAGGAAGTTTGGGATATGGACTCAGAGGATCTGGGTTCAAATTTTGACTTTGCCACTTACTACCAGCATGATCTTGGAAATCACAACTTCTCTGTGCCTCAGTTCCCTCATCTATAAAATTATGGGTTTAGACTAGATGATCTCTAAGATCTTTTTCAGCTCAAAATGAATGATCTTATGATCCTATTTCCCTTGCATGCCAGCTCTTTCTCATCCATTCCCTCACAGTTATTCATGTTTGTGTCATCATCTCATTAGAGTGCAAACTTTTGAGGGCAGGGTCCATTCTTATAAAACTTTTATATCCTTTAGCACCCAACACAATGATCCACAAATAGTGGGTACTTAGTAGATGGGCCTATGAGGAAGGATAGATATGACCCAGACTGGGGGTGGGGAATCTGTATCCTTAAGGCCATATGTAGCCCTCTAGGTCCTCAAGTCCGACCCTTTGACTGAGTCCAAGTTTTGCAGAACAAATCCTTTTATTAAGGGGGTTGTTCTGTGAAGTTTGGAAATCAGTCAATGGGTCATGCTTGAGGATCTAGAGGGCCATGTATGGCCTTGAGGACACAGGTTGCCCACCCCTGGCCCAGACCCTTCTTTCATGAAACTTGCCAAGCTACTCTTTAATTCCATCCTTGCATGGGTGGTACCTCGGTGTCCTTCCTTTGTCCACAGACTAGAGGTATAATGGATTTGTGCTTTTAACATATGCAAAATAATTTTGACAAGTAGCTCTACTACTTACTTTGTGACCTTGGGTAAGTCACTTCCTATCTCTAGTCTCCAGTTTCCTTTTTGCAAAATAATGTAAAGGAGCTGTGTTAAATGACCTCTAAGTTCCCTTCTGATCGATCCTATGATCCTGTATAAAGCAAGATAAGTGCAGAGAAGATGTTCACTCGAAGTATTTGTATGAAAAGGTCACTTTTATCCAAGGTTAGGATGGGGTAGGGGTGAAAGAAGACTTCATGGAGGAGATGAGTTGGGTCTTTGCAGGAAGGGAAGGGACGTCAATAGGTGGAGATGGGGAAAGAGGACCAATTATTCCAAGTTGCTTTCTGTATTAGGCAATGGACTTTTCTTGCCTCAGCTATTTTTGAGGTTCAGTGAGAGGTCCTGAATAAAGAGGGGAGAACACAATTTTCTTTCTCAAATAAGAAAATTTTTCCTAGTGACTATGGACCTCCTAAGAACCAAATTCCATGAGACCAGCCCAAGTTTCAATGCATGACCTGAAAGCTTAGTCCTTAGTTCTCTTTTTAAAAAGGCATTTTTAATGATGATAGATGATAATCAAAGTACACATGGCATTTTGGAAAATGACTTCCTTATTTTTGTAAGATAATCTGTGCTAATTAGATGTAAAACACATTCCTGGGAAAATTATATAATTTACATGCAATTTACAAAAGAGACCTTTGATATCATTTGTGCTGCTGCTTTGCTGTGGAATTAGCACACAGTATAAATATTGGGCGCCCATGTGAGTGTAGCACAGGAGATGTGTTAAATGGAAGTGGTGTATATTTATTCAAAACTGTGGGTTTATTTTCCAGACACTTCTCATCATGAAAGACAGCAGGTGACATGAGGGCCTCAGGTAGTTCTCAGGAATGTTTCAGTGAGCTTTGGTTACATATCCATGCCTGCTTCTCTGTCTTCACAGAAGTTCAAATCTATTGTTATTCTACTGTGGCACAGGTCATGTCCTGGTAGGTGGAAAATACTCCTGAATGAATACCATCTCTCCTTCTATGCCTCTGGAGTTTGTTTGAGGTATCCTTGGCTTCCAGGAAAGTAGGGATGCTTTCTCCACCTCATGGTAACAGCTTTCCACTTCCAAGTCCTGCCCTTAGATCTTGTTTTAAATAAAAGAAAGATGGATTTAAAAAAAAACTTTTACCTGTCTTTCATTTTCAAGCATATTTTCCACTTAGAGAGTATTGCATGTCACAAAGAATTAAAAAATTAAAAAAGCATTTCAGTAAAACTAGTCAATACATCTACTAAATCTGAGAGTATCTGCAATATTCTGTGCCCAAAGTTCCCCACCTCTGCAAAGAAGGGAAAGAGGTGCATTTTCTTTTCTCTTTTTCAGGGCCAAGTCTAGTCACTATAAACACACAGGATTCAGTTTCTTTCCCTCCCTCCCTTCCTCCCTCCCTCCCTCCCTTCTTTCCTTCCTTCCTTCCTTCCTTCCTTCCTTCCTTCCTTCCTTCCT
>NW_027187280.1:5313803-5322864 GCF_028583685.1 Petaurus breviceps papuanus | reverse complement strand
CCTTCCTTCCTTCCTTCCTTCCTTCCTTCCTTCCTTCCTTCCTTCCTGCTTTCTTTCATCTCCTTCCTTCTTTCTTTCCTCTCTTTCTCTCCTCCTGCCCTCTCCCTTCTCCTCTCCTCATCTCCCTCCTCATTTACATTGTTGTAGTCACTATGTATGTTGTTTTCCTGTTTTTTTTTTTACTTCATTTTGCATCAGTTCAAGTAAATCTTCCCACGTCAGATCCTGCCTAACAAAACCCAGGAACTTCAAAACACTGAGTTCAAGAAAGCAGAGGCTTAACTGAAGCTCTTTAAATGTTGGTCTGGTCAGACACAATGGTTGCTGAACAGTGACATAAATAGTTTTACCTAATAAATGACCCTTCTAGTAAAACTTTTTTTTTTTTGCAATCTGGATCAGTCAATCTTTTTCCTAATGAATGATAAGAAAAATGCAAATCAAAACAGAAATTTTGTCCCCATGTTTTGCCTTACTGACAAAGATAACAAAAGATGGAAATAGTTGGATTGTGGAAAGAGTTATATTAATATGCTATTGGTAGATCTGTTAAGTGATTTAACTATTCTAGAAAATAGTTGTACATATCTTTTGACCCAGAGATGCCACTAAAAACCGTTTACCACAAAGGAGATCTTATTTTTAAATAGATAAAAAAATTTTTTTTATCTTATATTTATTTTATCTTATATTTTATTTTATCTTATATTTGATTTAAAAATAAAAAGAAAGATCCTCTATACACCAAGATTTCTATAGCAGCATTTTTTATGAGCAATTGGGGTTAAGTAACTTGCTCAAGGTTACATGGCCAGTTATTTCTGGGTGTGGTGCTAAGTGTCAGAGCCCGGATTTGATCCCCAGGTCATCCCAACACTGGAGCCAGTGCTCTTTACTTGCTCAGCCACCTGGCCGCCCCTATAGCAGCATTTTTGATGGTAGCAAAGAACCAGAAACAAATTGCTCATTGATTGGGCAATGGTTAAGCAATGGTACATAAATATAATATATTATTACTGTGTTATAAGAAATGGTGAACATGGTGAATGTAGAGAGACATGGGAAGAAATACCAACTGATGCAAAATGAAGTAAATACAGTCATAAAACCAATATACAAAATGTAAGTGGAAAGAATAATAAAAACTCTCAAAACAATTATATGAAAGCATACTGACTAAGCTTGGAATCAAAGAAGAGACATGAAAATGCTTCTTTATTCCTTCTTTACAGAGGTGGGGAACCATAGGTGTGGATCACAGAATATAATATTGAAGGGACAATTAGCTGGTGGATAGAGCACCAGCCCTGGAGTCAGGAGAACCTGAATCTTCAAGTCCAGCCTCAGACACTTATTAGATGTGTGACACTGGGTGACTTAACCCTGATTGGCTTAAAAATAGAATATAATGTTGGATTTGGTTCACGTTTTGTTTATGTAGGAGAGTTGTCTTTGAGTAATCTTCTAGACAGGAAAGTTCATGATATAATCACAAATAATTAATGAAGTTTTTAAACAAACTAAACATTTTGGGCACAACCAATGATATCTTTTGTCAATAGCTGAACATTGTGATTGACTGAGTGAACAATTTAGTCACACTCGTGGTATCTTTAAATGGCTGAGTCCTTAATGAATTTCAGCATTTCTGGAGTGGGAAATATTCCAGTCCCTGGAGAGCTTTGTGGAGGAGACCCCTGTGAAGGGATGAGAGGGAGAGGGGGATATTTCTTTCTCTCCTCTCCCATTGTATATGGCATCTATCAGTGACTTTCCAGAGGAATGCACTCTATCAAGCAGTTAGAAGTTTCATTGGTTCATGATATTTAAAGTCATAATTGAGAGATCAGAGATACACATTCTAAAAACCAACAACACAAAAACCAAACACAGATCCAGAGAGACAGTCACTAGAAGTATAAAGTAGTTTCATCAGAGAATAACACTGACTTTGGAGAGGATCAGACCCTGACAACCCAGAGCAAGGTCTATTAGGAAAGAAAGGACTTCTAGATCTTTAACTGCTAATTAATTGTAAGTTACCATTGTCATTGTGAATACTACACGTTTGCATCACAATCATTGTACACTAAGTTTGAACTCACTTTTCCTTTGAATATTGTATATATTTGTGGAAAAATGTGCCTCAGGTTTATGGGGGGTAATGTTTTATAGCTACTGTTTTTACTATACTATCTTAGTAAATGTCTTCACTAAGAGTTCATTGAGTGTACTGGTTGATCACTGATATGGACACCTGTTGAGGATAGCTATACCCAGGATTATCCCTAGAACTCCATGACAGCAGCCATCCTCCGGGGACTCAACCTGGCTGGAGCATGTGTATGTTGAAGGAATAATGTAGATATGGGGCTACCATTAGTTTTGCTGAACTTTTCTTTCCCTGTTAAAACTTCTCTTTGGAAGTGGGGCAGGGGAAAGGAGTATGAGGAAATGTAGGTGACATAAAAACAAAATATATCAATAAAAAGTATTGAACTCAGTCTTGAAGGAAACTAGGGCTCCAAAAGGTAGAGGTGGGTAGGGAGTACATTTCAGATAAGGGGGAGACAGAGCAATGCTATGCAAATAGGAAGCGGCGAGTCACATATGAAGGGCTAATGACTGAACCATAGAATACTTGAGGAAGTGAAATGTAGGCTGGAAGGGCAGATTTGGGGCTTGAGATGCCAAATACAGGAGTTTGTATTTGTTCTAAGAGTAATAGAGAGCTATTGGGGTTGATTAAAGACTGGTGACATGCTCAGACCACTTTAGGAAAATCACTTTGGCAGAAGTGTGGAGGATGTATTGGCAAAGGCAAAAGAGTTGAGTTAATGAAAACAATTGGGAGGCTGTTGTTCAGTTGTTTGTCATGTTCAATTCTTTGTGACCCCATTTGGGGTTTTCTTGGCAAACATACTGGAGCGATTTGTCATTTCCTTCTTCAATTCATTTTACAGATGAGAAAACTGAGGCAAACAGGGTTAAGTGACTTGTCCAAGGTCACACAGCTAATTTTTGTGTTACATGTCTGAGGCTGTATTTGAACTCAGGTCCTCCTGACTCCAGGGCTGGTGTTCTATTCACTGTACCATCTAGCCACCTGACGGGGAGAATTATTAATGTGTCATAGGGGAAAGAGGACTGGGTTTGGAGTTAGAGGAACTGGGTAAAATCCTAGCTCTGTTCTTTATGATCTGAGTGGTCATGGGCAAAGTACTTCTCTGTTCCCAGTGTCCTCCTCTCCTAAAATGAGGGAGTCAACTAGATGACTTCTAAGGTCCCATTCAGCTCTATGTATTTGATTGTTGGGGCTACATAACCTCTCTGAGGCATCAAGGTTTAGGGAGAAAGAGTCAGTCATGGGATCAGAAGACTTGGGTTCAGATCTTAGCTCTGCTACTTACTGCCCATGTCCCCTTGAGCAAGTCACTTCTCCTTTGAGGGACCCAGTTCCCTCCTTGTAAAATTAAGGGGTTGGATTAGTTTGTCTTTCAGGGAGGTACCTTCCCATGCTAAATCTATGATCCTATGACTCAGTTCACAGAGAACAAGGGGATGACTCTTGTCCAAAGGAGAAGCAGGTTGGAGGAAAGACCCATTGCTTGTCTGCTGTTCCAATTGCTTGAGGTTGAGTTTGAGCATCACTGAAAATGGCAGAGACCCAGCAATCTGGGGCCTCTCTTTTCCTAGAGGGAATGAACTTACTTGACCTCTTGAAGATGGGCCTGACCCATTAACCTAATTATTCTGGCCCGACACCAACACATTCCAGGTGACATGGGGGTGAAGCCCGATGTGCATCCAATCCACGGGGCACTTTAAATGCTGAAACGAGGAGACCCAGATGAGTTTATTAGATTATCATTGCGGAAGTTAATAAAGAATTAATTCCTCTCTGTGTGACATCCACAGGCAGTTATTCCAGTAGCCTGTCCATTTACACAAAGCCGAGTATTTGTCAAGTGTCAGACTCAATTCCCATGACCCAGGCCCCTTCAATAATTCTGGATTAGGGATAGCCTGAAATGACATTACACAAATTTTATTCCAAGATGCATGGAACTCTGGGGACCACTCAGGAATTTCAGGTTAGTGAAGGTTATTCCGTCAGCAAAAGCCGGGTGGAGAGGAGTTCTGGGATAGTAGGGCACTGCAATATATCGTCCGCCAGGCCTGTGACAGAGGCAACATGGCCAGCCATTCAGCGCGTGGGAGCCTCTCTCCCTCTGGCATTGCTGGCCTGATGCTAGACTTTAGGGCATGTTTGTATTCTCTCTGGATAAGCCAGTGTGGACTCAGCCTGACTTGGTCCTATAGCTCCAGAGACATAACTAGTGGCATGAAGTAGTAGAGAGAGGCAGGAGTAGGAAGGATAAAACAGTCATTCCTGCCTGGGAAACTCAGTGCCGGCAAACAGCTTCATGTCCTGAAACGTGAGACAGCTGAAAGTCCCTTAAAATAGAATCCCTTAGAAAGCGAAGGAGGAAGAGAAGAGCGATAGAATGTTCTGAAATAGATACCCAGGGGGAGCCCATGTTACTGAGTGTAGTATGCTGTAGGAATGGGGAGGTGGAG
Source organism: Petaurus breviceps papuanus (assembly GCF_028583685.1). Taxonomy (NCBI): domain Eukaryota; kingdom Metazoa; phylum Chordata; class Mammalia; order Diprotodontia; family Petauridae; genus Petaurus; species Petaurus breviceps. Next base: position 5,318,283 of record NW_027187280.1, on the reverse strand, counting down.
GGCACCGCTGGAATGGCCTTTTCTACTCCCAGAGTAGTTAGTCATGTGTACTCAGGGTTTGGAGGTAGGTGCCCAGGAAGGCTGAATAGAGATGACCTCCACTTGCAGACTGAGCTCAGACAAAGGAGCTCTGGGCACATGGGACCAGTATTCTCTCAAGGTCATGGACAAGGCCAACAGTTATGATCACAAGGAGGGGATATTTAGGGAGTATAAACATATATGATTTCAAAAAGCCCTGGTGAGGCATCAAGGTGGACCTTTTCCTTTTCTGCTTTCTAGAAATACCATTTCCTTTTCCCGTTTCACTCTGGGTTATTGATTTTTTCTTTCCTCTTGTAGTCTAATGGAACTGGAATGAAAAAAGATTTTTAAATGTAAGATCTTGAATAAGAGGAAAGGGTCTTATGGATCCTAATTCAAGCTATCTGCCCTTTGGGGAAAGGAGGGTATAAGCCCAGGGCAATGTAAGGCATTCAGAAACACTCTGAGGGTGGGTATAGGCTTATGGCCAGGGTACTTTCAGCTGTTGTCATAAAGGATGCTAGGGATCATATATGTATACACACATATATGATATTTATATATAATATATATTTTGCTTGAAACCAGGGCATTTTGTTTCAGTGGGAGCATTCTGTCCCAGCTCCCAGGGTTTTCCCCCCAATGTATTAATTTCTATGGTAAATTCACAAAGCTGGGTCTGGATCCAATTGGGCTGCCCTGTTAGATGGAAGCACAACTCTTCAGTTTTACTTTTTTAAATAGGATTTTATTTTTCCCCCCAGTTACACATATAACAAATTTTAACCTTAGTTTTTATTTTTTTTTAAGTTTTGAGTTCCAAATTATGTCCCTCCTTCCTTTTCTGTATTCCATTTCCAAAATGACTATTTTGTGGAAGAAAACCTGAACTAAAAAAAAGTGAAAACCAGTAAGCTTTGTTCTATATAATCCTTCAGTTTTAGAGGAAGCTTTGTGGTTTTCCTTTGCTTGTTTGATATACCCATTAGGATGTAAGTTCCTTGAGGCCAGGGACTGGTGTCTGTATCTTTGGGTTTAGGGTAGTGCCTGGCACATAGTAGGTGTTTTTAACTGTTTATAATAACTGATCAGTTGATTGATGTGCTGTGCTCATTGCCTGTTTTCTTTCAGCCTTCATGGCTCAAGTCTGGAGTATTGGCTTCATTTTTCCCAAGATCCAGGTGAAGACAACAATGGTAAGCCTTGCCATCTTTCAGCTGTTAGTTACTCCTTCACTCAGCAAGTCTTTGCTGAGCACCTGCTGTGTGGCTAGTCCTGTAGTAGGTGCTATAAACAGAGACAAGTATGGCAGGATGCCACATGTTTGTTGAATGAATTTGTTGAGTGAATCCACCTGTGCTCTTGAACTCATCACATTTTTCCTAGTCTGGGATTCAGTTCCATCAATCATTCACTCTGTCTTTTGCATCATCACTGTCTTCCTTCCTGCCTGCAACCATGCTTAAGGAAGTTGGAGAAGAGAACAGAACATTCTAAGAACGAGAAATGGCATTTGCAAATATTGCAGAAGTAAGAATGTATGTAGGGTGTAACTGAAGGACAGGGAGGAGACTCATCTGTCTGTTCTAATGGTAATAGCACACATTTATTTTTACTTTTTGACAAGATCTGTGATTTCATCAGTGTTTTGGGTGAGGAACTTCTTCTGCCAATGAGGTTGGCACCTTCTATGCAATTATATATTTTTAGAGAGTTACTCTAAGGGGCACTGAGAGATTAAGTAACCTGCCAAGGTGGCACAGTCTGATTCCAAGGTCAGCTCTTTATCTACTGTGATGGGTTTTAAAATTTACAAAGCATTTCAAAACGTCATTAAATTCTAACAAACAACTCTGTTAACTAGGTTCTACTTTAATCCCACTTTACTGATTAAGACATTGAGGCTTATGGTGGTTAAGTGTCTTGCCTGGTCAGGGTCATACTGCTAGTGAGTGTCTCAGTCTTCCTGACTATAGGACTAAGGCTCTATCCACTATACCATAATACCTCTTTGTCTGTAGGAGAGGGTTCATGTTGAGGAGTAATGGGAAGCAAAGTTAGATTCAGAGGGTCCATGAACTTACATGGAATAAAATACCATCTTTTATTGTTACTAACTCTAACTGAAATTTATCCTTTTCTTCAGTTATTTAAAAATATTATTCTGAGGTATCCATAAGTTTCATAAGTTTTCATTTGTGCCAAAGAGTCCATGACCCAGAAAAGGGTAAGAACCCTTGGTTTAGAGAGTCTTGAATGTCTGAATAATTAATTACAGATCCCTAGAACCCTTCCATTCAAAGGGTCCCAGCATGTCATCTAGCAAGTTTTTAGCATGATTCCTTTCTATAGTGTCTCTGACAAGAACTCAGATAATTTGATGTAAGGATTATTCTAAGGTCAATGGTGATACTTTCAGGTGTCAAGATATTAGGAGAAAACCTGTTTTCCAGAGCTAAAGTCCAGTTGACACAGGGAACACTCAGGATCAGATTCCTAGAATCCTCGACACCACCATCAAGGTTCCTTCCACTTCTGTTTTAAGGTGCTGCCCCTTTTGAATTTGTGATAATTTTATTTGTGAAAAGGGCAGAAAAACAGGCAGATCTAAGAACTAAGAGAACCTGAGAGAAACAGATCCTTAAGAAAAATAAAAAGTACTTCCTGAAATGAAAGATGGCTAAAATGGTTGTTTCCTCAGAACTAATTTACATTATAGGTACTTTAAGACTGAAAGCTTTGTAATAAGTAGAGTTTTTTGAGGATTGTGAGAACATTGTACATGTTGTTTTCTTATTCTAAGTTAGAAATAAGTCACTTCATACCTGGAAACCCTGCTCTTAGAAGGGAGTAGCTGAAGAGAAAAAAAAGACAAGAAAAACCACTGCTTTGACCTGAGACCAACTAAGAAAGACATTGGTAGTTTTTGCTGGGAGCTGATCTGACTGGAGGAAAATTTTGCTGTTTAAATGAACTGATTAGAATTACACTGTTGCTGCAAAGGGTAGGCTGCTTGACTTTTTAGTGCTACTTACAGTTTGAAAAGTGGAAAGCCTTTAGAAATTTGTCTACTTTGCTCTTTACAACTGCATACAGCTTGAAGGAGGGCGTCCCCTCAGATCCCAGTGAGCAAATAAGTAGAATCGTGGATTCTAGAATCAGGGGAATTGTTTTGCTGAGGAAGCTAATGCTTAGAGCTTAGTCAAGGGAACAGACCTGGTTATCGCTACAGACCCCAAGGTTAGAATCTCTGTCTTTCCTAAAAGAACTTGACTGTATTTCAGTAGCCTAGGAGTAGTAGTTGGCAGAAAAGTGGTTTTGCCCAGTAGACAAATGAAAAACCCCAGAAGAGGAACATCCCTGCCCATCAGGTGAGTGCTGACTTTCCTTAAGGAGATTTCAAGGTCTGTAAGTCCAGAGTTGTAAGTTGCACTGAGCACGTAAGCTTTCTCTATTTATCTTCTTGCTTACCAGTTTTCTGCAAGTTTGTACCTACTAGTCTCCCTCATGGACAATGTATGCATTGATGGGAACATGTGAACCAGTTTTATGGGCAGGCTATTATGTTATGATTAGTGCTGCTTTTGCCTTAGTGTTTAGTAAAAGTTTCATGATTAATTATAAGTGGTGTCATCTTGATTGACCTGTTTGAAAGGGAGGCATACCAGTGGGGCTCAGAGGCTACAATTGTGAGTGGTAGATGTATGTAACTTCTGTCTACCCTAGGATTACCCCATCACTCTAAAAGTGAATTATGGCAATATGTCCACCCCCTCTGCAGAACCACCCCAATCTGGGTGCAGGTGGGATGAGAGAGACAGCCTTAGTCCAGAGTCAAAGCTAGTGAGAATCGCATTATACTGACATTCTATGACTTTGAATTCTCTATCTCCTGAGGGAGTGTGATAGTAATGGCAATTAAAGATTCCCCTGTATTGGCTTGGTTTTCAAATTGATTGTGTTAAAGCCCAGAGTTTGTTAATCCCACCTGTGGGATGGGCTTGTTGATGTGAAAAGAAAGTCCTGAACTGGGAGGAGCTGGTGATGTAGATTTGGAGAGACAAGAGAGAGGTGGAAGATCTTTTTGGAAGCAGCACCTCGTGGAGAGAGAGACTAAGAGAATTGCTGGTGGCCGCTTTGAATTGCCCTGGACTTTTGAGACCTGCCCCCTGAGCTGCCAAGGACTGAGGAGACATGGCTGTTTTGCTGGTACTTTGTCTGTCTGTTTTGATGTTGTTTTGTCAGATTTGTCCACTGGTGAAAGACAGTCCTTTTGTTGAAGAAGTCCTGGAACCTGGCTGTTCGCTAAGAAGCCCTGAGACTGTTCTGCAGACAGAGAGTGAATACTGTCCACTGGTGAGGGACAGTACTGTTGTTGCAGGGGTCTGGAGACTGTCCTGCAGACAGAATGAATACTGTCCACTGGTGAAGGACAGTGCTGTTGTTGCAGGGGTCT
>NW_027187280.1:5298921-5313403 GCF_028583685.1 Petaurus breviceps papuanus | reverse complement strand
GGGGTGGGGAACTTTTGACCTTATTGTGCTCTGTGATTGACAAATGAAGGTACTTTACCTATGTTTGGAAACTAATCTCCATTTGAGAAGAGGGGTTTTGTGGTGGACTTAATTAAGGTATAGCCTAGGGGTGGAGTAGTATTTAGAACAGGGACTTTGTAATTGATTGAATGATTGGAAGATCCTGGGGTGGGGTAGTACTTGGAGATTATTTAATCACACTTAGTAAATGCTGTATTTTGAATGATGTCATGTTTTGATCTTCTCTGTTCTTGGTTTGTCACTGAATAAAATAGAGAGCACCTATGCTGGTATTTTGAACCTGGGAAGTTGCCTTTCCTTGGCATTACATTACAGGGAGCCTGTTCCATTTTTGAACAGCTCCAATTGTTAGGGAATATTTTGGTATATGGAGCTGAAATCTGCCTCCCTTCAACATCCACCCCTTGCTCCTAGTGCTGCCTTTTGGGGCCAAATAGAACAAATTTAATCTCTTTTCCACATGATAGTCCTTCACATTAGTCTTAGGTCATAGGATTTAGAGCTGACAGGGATGTTAGGGATGACCTTGTCAAACTCCTTTATTTTAACAATTTAAAAACTAAGGCCAAGAGAGATAAAGTACTCAAGGTCACACAGCTAGTAAATAGCAGAGTTCAGATCCATGTCCTTTGACTCTAAATTCTAAATACATGAAGACAGCAATCATGTCCCTCCTAAGTCATCTTTCCCTTCTCTTCCTGCCTCCCCCTCCTCCCTCTCCACAGTGGTATGAAGACACTGGTTCAGGAAACAGCTTGGTAAGGAGAAATGGAGGATGATAGAAAGGCAGGTCAAAGGGAGCACAAGAGCACCCTTAAGAAAAAGTGAAAAGCTGTAGGTGGAGGGTAGGGGATGTGGGAATAGCACAAGCCTATTTCTTTATCAGGCTGATGTTAGGAGGTAGCCCTTTTCATTCCCTTCTGCTTCTTGGTTCAGCCTTCTGCCCAGAGAGGGAAAGCTATGTGATCAAGGTCATGGAGCTATTTAGTGGTAAATCCAGGATCGGAGTCCAGGACTCCTAATTCCCTGGCCAGGATAAGTTCCCATAAAACCCACTGGATTCCTCCACGTCCCAGGGCAGCGCTCATTTCCGTGCTTGTCCTGGGATTTAGGTGTATGTATCTCTGCCCAACGTCCAGGGGATGAATGCCTCTTATGACTCCATGGATCACCCGAGCCTAGGGATGGTTTCCAAGCTAGTTGGTGGGATGAGGTCAGTGCCTGACAGAATCTGACCCTAGGGTGCTTTCCAAACAGGGTGGTCTCAGATAGTGCCAGAAAGCCCTTCAAGGAGCCCACAGCCTGTTTCCCTTCAGAGTCAGGGGAAAACTCTGTGGGAGGAGAGTGATGAGCAGCCACTGCCATCATTACCAGCTAAGATGGAAGTTTTTTGCTGAGGAGGGAACATGAGTCAGATGGTTATAAATCAAAGTGGCCTCTGCTGAGTCTCTTGGGCTAGAAGGAAAGGTTATCTTGGAGTTGCTGCTTTTCACCAAGCTTGGAGTCAATGAATTGAGCCCTCAGGAAAGGTATTGGGTGAGGGATAGGGGATGGCAGTCTGGCAGAACCTGGGTGATTAGAGGTAAGGGTGTTTCAGATCTCTTAAATATTGGACTTTCTGCCTCATGACATAGCAAGATGGAGTTCTGTTGGGAGGGATCCATTGTCCATTCCCACTTTCCAGTGGGGGTGACTCTCAGAAGGTGATTTGGGAAATATCTTTCACTAACACACATTGGCACTTACTGATCAGGGGATGGGGGATGCATACTGCCACAATAAATCTTATTTGTACAAAGTGAATGTGTAATATGTGTTCATTGATTTGAATTGAACTAAAGAAACCTAGACTTCTGTTTTGGGCTAGGCCTGACTTGGACAATCCCCTTTGTAGATTCAGTTTGATATTGAAACAAAGTGAGACATTCATAGGTCATTCACCAGTTAACAAATGGAGATTTAGAGCAGAAAGGTATGCTACAAGAAGAGGCGTTGAGAACACCTTGAGCTGATTCAGCTGAGCAGAGCTCCCATCCACTCACCAAGCATCTCCCACCCACTAGCCGGGCATCTCCCACCCGCTAGCCGGGCATCTCCCACCCCTTAGGGGGGCATCTCTCACCCGCTAGCCAGGCATCTCCCATCCACTAGCTGAGCATCTCAGAGTTTCTTCAACTCTTCATGGCATCTTTGTAGTCAGGTAACAGAAGTAATATCAACAGTTTGAGCCTTTAGTCCCCCAAGTCAACCAAATCCATGAATATCTCAAAACCTTTAAAGGATAAACTAGTATAGGGGTGGATATTGATTGTTCTTGCACTCTTTTCCTCAGCATTCTCCAGATGCTGATTATTCAACTTTTGGATTATTTGGGCTCTCAGGCACTCATGATCACTTATCAACAAATCATTTTTTATTAACATGGAAAACAAGGGAAGTAAAGGCAAAGTGGACTCAAACCTGGACACCTAATGTTGAGAGAAGATATGCCTGAGGAGTCACAGACCATAGACTGAAAGTTTTTGCATCATTTGTGGATTCCATTACACAATAGATTCAATTATAGATTTGGATACACATTGTTAATTTAGTCAAGAAAATAAGGGTCTGGGTGGAAGAGGACATGGTAGGTGAGTGATTCCCTTGAGACTCCAGTGGTGAGGAGCGACTGAATTGAGTGCTGGCTGATGAACTGGCATTCCCACTAGGGTAACCAAACAGAGTGAATGGGGGTGGACTAGTCAATTCAATTTGAAATATTTCTTAAATTAAAGGCTGCCTATTTGGAAGCACTGTGTTAGGTGCTGAGAATACAAAGACAAAAAAACAAAACAGAACAGAACAGTCTCTGCCTTAGAGTCATTTGCATTCTGTTGTAGGTGTGGTGGGCACTCAATGTCTACCCAGATGAATGAACTCAATGTCTCTACAAAGTAATAGAAAGTTATTTCAAGAGAGAGGGCGCACTAACAACTGGGATGATAAAGAAAGGTACTGAAGGGGAGTTAGAAGAAGCCTGAGCTATGCTTTGGAGGAAGTTTAACTCTTGAAGGGCTTCTACTAGGTGGATGTAAGAGTGTAATACATTCCAGACATGGAGGACCATATGTGCAAAGGTGGGAAAGATGGAATGTTATTCACTGTTGATATAGGGAATGACTCATCAGACCAGCCTGTACAAGGGGGTGTGCAGAGAGGGTGGTGATGGCAAACAGTATGAGTAAAGGCAGAGAAATTGGAAGAAAGAAATCAAGCATTTATTAAGCACCTATTATGTTCCAGGTACTAATTATGCTAGATACTTTACTGGTACTATATTATTTGATTCTAACGATAACCCTGGAAGGTGCTATTACTATCCCCATTTTACAGTTGAGGAAACTGAGAAAAGCAGAGGTTAAGTGACTTGCCTAGGGCCACACAGCTAGGAAGTGTTTGAGGCTGAATTTGAACTTAGATCTTCCTAACTTCACGCCCAGTGCTCTATCCACTGTGCCAACTTTGGTTCAGTTGTTTCAGCTGTTTGGGGTTTTCTTGACAAAGGTACTGGAGTGGTTTGCCATTTCCTTCTCTAGCTCATTTTACAGATGATGAAACTGATGCAAACATAGTTAAGAGACTTGCCCAGGGTCACATAGCTAACAAGTGTCTGAGGTTGGATTTGAACTCGGGTCCTCCTGACTAATATTCTAAACACTGTGCCACCTACCTGCCATTGTTCCATCTAGCTGTCTCTAACTTGCTGGTTGAGGTTGGGGGAATAGTGACTTTTTGAGTTGAAACTTGGTTTATTATCCCTCTCTACAATCATTATGGTAAATGGGAAGTATTTGCAGGGGTATAGGATCATGGCCCACGCTGCCACAAAGACTGTCCACAAGTAGCATATACCAAAATTGTAGAAGTAAACAGTGATGAAGCTTTGATCGTGTCTAGGGTAGTGATGTGTAACTGAGTAACAGTTGAATTTTCTTCTAATCACCTTTTCCCTGGAGAAGGGATGCCTGGTGACAAGCAACAGGCTTCAGTAGTTAGTACCTAATATTAAAAGTTTTGGGGAGTTTGGCTGTCTCTACCTCCACTTTAAAAAATGATGGAAAAGTAGTTGCCTTTAGTGTCTTTGTCCTGTTTCAGGATGAGGTAAAACAGTAGACCATACCTTGGACCTGGAGTTTTGGGGAAGACATTTTGGGGAAAACCCAGGGCATTGGTGAAGCCAGGTAGATTTACTCTGGATCTCTTTGTCTTGGCCCCGGTACCTTTTGAGCAAAGCTCCCCACCTCTGTGGGGTAGGCTCCAGGTGGGACTTGGGATCTAGGCTTTCTTTACCTCCCCCATTCTATCCCAACACCAGGCTAGGGTATGTTTCCCCATTCACAGGCAGGGATTTGCAAATCAATGGGCCCATTCCATTTGGAAGTGACTTGGGTAATGAGTGACAGTCATGTTAACTGGGCCTGCCTTTATAGAAGGACACCCCCCAAACAAAGCAGCCCCAGCAGATAGCAGTGTACAGCACTGCCTTCTGCCTGGTCACTTGCCAAATGAAACAAGCAAACTTCATGATGCAGCACTCCCCATTGATGGGGAGAAGGATGGGTGGACTGGGATTCAGGACGAGGATGAATTTCTATAGCTGACAAGGGAAAGCTGCATTTGAAAGGGGGACTGTGGTGGCCTTATGGCCTTACATCCTAGCATCATTGTGACCATTTCCAGGGCCTGGGGAGAGCACATCCTGGGACAAGTTAAACTTTAACAGGGTCTAGGAGAATGGAGAGCGCTGGTGCCCAGGGCACTGGGCAGTCTAGGCCCAGCCTGGGGGGTGGGGAGTGCAGCAGAGGCCCTGTGGCCAGTGCTTTTTCTTGGCCCTGTCTCTAGGACCCAAGAGTCCCTGATGAATTGCCCCAATATTCTGATCAAAAAGTCCTGCTAACAGTTTTAGTGTGTTTGTGTCCCCCTAGTGAAGATAAATTAGACAGGCTAATGAGACTGATTAGTCTTTAGCTGTGACCCTTGCCCCCGAGGATGTACTCTGAGCTAATAGAGAGAATGGGGATTATGAGCTGTGCTAATGGGCTTGTGTTGGCCTGTTAAAGGAAAACACATTTATTGCTACTTAGAGAGCATTGATCTAATTGTGCTGGAAGCATTTCTGCAAATGGAACATGGAATTTTTATTAAGTAGGTGACTCAGGTTCAGCCAAGATATCCCGAATGGGATGAGAAAAAAAAAGAAAAAAATCTTTTACAAAGGTTTCATGTAGAAACAATTCTCTATTCCACTGAAGAGAGCTGCTTGCCTTGGTTCTTTGGTCAAACAATTATAGAATTCATGCATCCATTTGTTAAATATGTACTGTATACCAGGCGCTGTGCTGCCCATGGGGGATGTGCAAATAGATATGATGAAGATCTGGTTTTTAAGGATTGTGTAGCCATCTGATGGAGGAAGACATACATGGTCACAGTATGGTGGAAGGATGTCTGAATCTTCTCTTTATCCTCATTTCACAGTGTCATGGGAAGGTTGAGAAGGGAGAGATCACTTTCATCTGGGAAGAGAGAGAGAGAGAGAGAGAGAGAGAGAGAGAGAGAGAGAGAGAGAGTGTGTGTGTGTGAATGTTGGGGGAGGAAGACCAAGGAAGGTTTCATAGAGGAGGCAGCCTCTCTGAGGTCCCCTACCTTTCTTTCCACATGGAACTGAGTAGACACTGGGGGTATTTTTACATCTATCATTGCTTGATCATCAAAATTTGAGAATCATGCTTGGATCTCTGGGGTTTCTGCTATAACACTGTCATCTCAGTGGCTATCTAAAAGGGGTGAGAGTTTCCTGGTGCTGAGTGTGGGTGTAACCTGCCTCTCATTCCTAGCATGGGTAGGGCTTTCACCTTGATATCCGAGGGACAGAATCACAGAATCCAAGAGTCAGAAAGGACTTCAGACACAGAGGAATGGGAACTCCCTGGAAAGTGGTCATCCAGTCTCCACTTGAAGACCTCCCATAATAGGGAGGCCTTGCTTTTACCTCTTGAGGCAGCTCATTCTGCTTTGGGGCTTCTCTCTTCATTAGAAAGCTTTTCTCTCAGGTTGAGGTCTTGCCCCTTGGTGAACTTTGTCCACCACCCTTTGTCCCTTATTCTGTCTTCAGGGGTCAGGTAGAACAGGTCTAATATCACTTTCAAAGTAGGCAGTGTCCCCCATACTTCTGGGATTTTCATAATTGGAATGCTAAAAAGAGGTATGTTTGAGTTTCCATGACTAGGTTACCTTGATTGTATGGTCCCTCTCTCCATTCTGCCAAATAATGCATTAATTTTTGAGTATTACTGGTCTCCTCAGGCCACAATGCATGAAATTTGTTAGAATGTTAGCTCCTTGAGAGTAGGAAGTTTTATTCTTTGTGCTTGCATCCCTCCTGTTTGAAGCAAAGTGGTTGCTTAGTAAATTAAGGCTTATTGATTGATTGATTGAAATAAGCCTCAGGTTGTGATACTTTGGGGGGTTTGTGAAAAAGATTGGAACTGTGAGAAGATCCATAGGGACAGAATGGGGAGAAGGGACAAAATGGGGAGAAGAGGTTAGCAGAGGGCCTGTCATATAGTGGATATTTAATAAATTCTTGCTGAAGGAAAGGGGCAGAGAGAAGAGGGCTGGTTCAGGGGGGTTGAGCAGGATGCTGCATGCCTAGAACAGCAGAAAGATGAATCCAGAGAAATTTTCTGATTGGAGTTCAGGGAATAGTATGGCAGAATTTGTGTAGCTGCTGTATGAGAAGGGGGACCCTGGGACTCCCAAAGAATGGAGCTTGCTTCTGAAGTCATCTCAATGACTTCAGAAGCTCAGTCTTTTCTAAATCACTACCCTGTTGTGTAGTTTGAAGACATGTAACCAGTGGGATTAGGGACCTTTGTTCTCCATGTGCCATCAGGAATCAGCCAACCTCAAATATCATCAATGAAAATTAATCTATGACCTTAACAAATCTAACAAGTCATAGAATTATATGGAAATGAAGAAAGGTGATGTTATAATGACAAATGCAAGGAGAGTGGTGGTCTGTAAGTCAACAGCAGAGGTAAAGAGTGAGAAGCTGTGATTCTTACTTCAGCACTGACCAGGGGAGGAGGTGTCCAGAACTGCTGACAGAGATAACCAGTCCACTTCAAGGTCCATCGTTCTGAGGGAGGAGGGAACACTGGGCTACCAAACATTAAGAAAAACATCCTGTAAGCAAAGCGCAGCTAGGTGGTATGGTAGATATAGTGCTGGGTCTGGAGTCAGAAGACTTATTTTCTTGAGTTCAAATCTGACCTCAGATGCTTATTGACTGTGTGACCCTGGGCAAATCCTTAACCCTGTTTGCCTCAGTTTCCTCATCTATGAAATGAATTGGAGAAGGAAGGACAAACCACTCCAGTGTGTTTGCCAAGAAACAGTCATGAAGAGTCAGAGAAGACTAAAAATGACTGAATAACAACAAAAAGCATAGTTAATTCTCTTTGCTTCATTCTATATTTGTCAAGAGTAAATCTTAACACTTGGTTGCTGATTGATTGATACTAGGAAACCTGATAATAATTCTGTTTTTTGAGTAGACTTCCATTTTGGGAAGAAAATAAGCTGACTGGCCAGCACAAATATCAGGCTGGCTGGTTCATCATTGCAAATATGATGGGATACAGTAAATATTGGACTGGATTTGGAGTCAGAGGACTTTGGTGAGAATCCTGGCTCTTCCTCTTGCTGCCTGTATAATATTGAATGAGTCACAACCTCTTTTGGCCTCAATTCTTCATCTTAGAGGAAGGGGGTTAGACTAGGTAGCTTGTAATGTCCAAATCTGTGATTCTTTGCCTGGCATTTGAGGTCTTTTGCAATCGGGCATTATACTATCTCTCCAGCTTTATCCCCTATTGATATCCTCCACATTCTGGTATATATGATCCTGGGCAAATCACTTACCTTGTCTGCCTCAGTTTCCTCAACTGCAAAATGGGAATAACAATAGCACCCATCTCCCAGGGTTGTAATTCGGATCCAACTAGATGATATCTGTACAGTGCTTAGTATAGTACGGCACCTGGAACTTGTCCCTTTCCCTTTTCCCCTAAACTCGGCCTGTGCTCTCCTACTTCTGTACCATTGCTCACGCTGTTCCTTATGACTGGAATGCCCTTCCTCCCCCTTTTCACCTGTTGAATTTTTATCTGTCCTTTTAAACTAGGAATCCAGTCAGACCCATAGGTATATGGGCAGGGGAATTTCTTCATTGGTGTTCTGCTTGAGTCTTCCAGGAAGCTGTCTTCACCACTTTTCTCTATCGCTTCGAAAATGCCTCTTTGCTATCTTATCAGGGAGAGAGCCTGACTCATGGATCTTAGTAGCTGGTTACAGCCAGTGTAGGAAGTGCTCTGAATCCCCAACTTTTTAACTAGAAGAGACCTTGACACACAGAAAGTCAAAGCTTGGAGGGACCTTGGAACAAAGAATGTTAGAGATGGAATGTGCCTCAGAACATAGAATGCAGAATATCAAGTTTAGAAAAGTTAGTAGTTAATAAGCCTTTATTTGAGCACCTACCTATGTTTCAGGTACTGTGCCAACCACTGGGAATGCAACAAAATAGTAAAAGACAGTCCCTGCTCTCATGGAGCACCAGAGAAGACAACCTGAAAACATGTACAAACAAGCTATAGACAGGATAAATCAGAGAAATCAATAAAAAAAAATCAGAGAAAATCAACATGCAGGGCACCAGTGTTAAGATGGATCAGGAAAGGGCAGGCTTCTTGTAGAAGGTGGGGTTTTTGCTGGGACTTTGAAGCAACCAGGGAAACAAGGAGGTGGAAATGAGGAAGGAGAGAGAACATTCCAGCCTTGAGGGACAGTCTGTGAGAATGCTCAAAGAGATAGTGTTTTGTTTGAGGAACAGCAAGGAGGCCAGAATCTGTGAATCAATGAATAGGTGAGGTGGGAGGGAACCAGATTGTGAAGGGCTTTGAATATCAGCAGAAGTTTGAATCCTGGAGATGATAGGAAGCCACTGGCATTTATTGAGCGTGGCGAGTGACATGGTCAGACCAATGCTTTAGGAAGATCAATTTGACAGCTGAATGGAGGATGAACCAGGATAGGGAGAAGGATAATCAGACAATAGAACATAGTGTAAGAGCTAGAATAGACATAAGAATATATGTATATTTCCAGAGTCAAAAGGAACCTGAGAGCATATGAATATAGACTGTCATATCTGGCAGGGACCTTACAACAGAGAGCACAGAATGTCAGAACTGGATCAGACCGGAGGATAAAGAATCTCAGAGCTGGAAGGGACCTTAGGACACAGACCAATAGAGTAGGAAGAGATCTTAGGACCATAGGGTTATAGACTTAGAGTTGGAAGGAACACTAAAGTCTTCTATTTCAGAGGTGTCATACCTATGGCCAGTAACACTCTTGGGTGAGGCCCAAACAAGATTAAAAGGTAATTGGGAAATATTTAGCAAAATAAGTAAAAATGCAATAAAACATAAATAATATTAGCCAACCAATAAGCATTTATTAAATATCTATTATATGCCAGGCACTGTGCTAAGCACTGGAGATACAAAAAGAGGTGAAAAGCAGCCCCTGACCTCAAAGAGCTTACAGTTTAATAAGTCAATAGGTGGCTTGCAAGAATCCTTATATTATTTATATTATATATGGCCTACATTTCTATTTGAGTTGGACACCACTACTCTAGGCCAGCTTCTTCATTGTATAGATGAGGAGTGTGAGGCCCAGAGATGTTTAATGATTTGTTCAGGGTCACAGAGGCAGTGGGTGGCTAAACATAGAATGTCATATTGGGAAGGGTCCTCACGATATAAAAGAGATCTGACCATTCTCCCTCCCTCCTTCCCACATCCAAGATCTTCAATGGCTCACTACTGCTTCTTAGATAAAATACAGAACTGTCAACCTGCAATTACTTTTTACAGTCTAACTCTCCTTAATTTTCCTGTCCTATATTAATTATTCCCTTTCATGCATTCTCTATGCTAGTCAAACTGGCCTGCAAGCTATTAACTATACATGTCATTCTATTTCCTTCCAGTATGACTGTGAACAAGTAATAACAACAACTAAGCAGTTTTGTAGCCTTTTAAGGTTTTTTTTAAGGCTTTTAAGGTTTTTTTAAGGTTTGCAAAGAGCTTTGCAATTACTTTCTCATTTGATCCTCCGGGAAGGATCAACCCTGGGAAGTAGGTGCTATTTATTATCTCCATTTTACAGATGAGGAAATTGAGGCAAACAGAAGTTAGGTGACATAGTTAGAAAATGTTTCAGTCCAGATTTGATCTCAGATCCTCCTGACTCCAGGCCCAGTGCTCTACCCACTGAAATACCCCTAACCCCTGTGCTCGGAATAAACTACCTCCTCATCTCTATCTGATAAAGTTCATAGTTTCTTTCAAAGTTTAACTCAGGTGACACCTCTCAGAGAAAGCCTTTCCTGATCTTCCCCATTATTAGTACTTTCTTCCTCTTGAAATTTGTTAACACAGTACTTTCTGTGCTTGGTTGTGTGCCTGTTGTTTCCTTAGAGGAGGAAGTAAGTCCCTTAAAGACAAAGACTATTTTGTTTTTAAATGTTGTATCCACACTGGACAAATCACATCTCCTAGTGCCCTAAGTAACTTACATAGTTTCAGAAAAGATGCCATCCTGCAATGGTAATAATTCATTAATAGCAGCTCCCAACACCAATGAAATCACAGGTACTGTCCCTTTTTTCAGCACATAGTAAGTGTTTAATAAATGTTTGCATTGTATTGAATAAATAAATTCCAATCCCCTCCTCTAGCATACAGTAGGTATTTTAATAAATATTTGCATTATATTAACTAAATCTCAATCCTCATCCCCCAGCATTCAGTAAGTACTTAATAAAGGTTTGCATTGTATTGAATAGTCAGAGCTGGGGTGACATCTTATAAGATAGAGTGTCAGAAGTGGAAGAGATCTCCAAGACCACCAAGCCTCACATCCCCATTTTACAGAAAAGGAAATGACCCAGAGAAGAGAAGGAAAACTTCAGCTCACAGCTGGAAACCTGGCTCTGGTGTCAGGCAGCTGCCTTTGCCTCCTAGCATGCTATTCACAACGCAGGTTCTGTGTGTCAGAACAGACAGGAGAAGAACTTTCAGGGCTATGGATGGAAGAGAAGGTCAAGGCTCCCTCCCCTTCTGTGAGAGGAGTTGTTTACAAGTTTTGTTTTAGCAGGTGGGAGCAGAGAGATGAGCAGGACATAGGGCAGAGCACTGCTCAATACAGGCAGAGTGATAATGGTGCCTTATTCTAAGCAAATCCAATATATAAGCATCTAGCATTTGACCTTGGGCAAGTCACTTAACCTTGTTTGCCTCAGTTTCCCCATAGGTAAAATGAGCTGGAAAAGGAAATGGAAAACCACTTCAGTATCTTTGCCAAGAAAATAGGGTCACGAAGAGTCCAGCATGACTGAAATGATTGAACAACAACAAATTTTATACTGAGGATATATTAGAGAGATAAAGAGAAGGGAGGGAGGTCAGATGAGGAATTCAGATCCTAGAACCAGAAGGGTCCTCAGAGAGCATTGAATCCAGCTCTTACCTGAATTACCTGAATGTTTGCTCTTACCTGAGCAAACATTCCCTCTATGATGAGGGGGAGGATTGTTTACTTTATGAAAGCATCATCTACTTTTTTAAAGGATTCACAATTCCTCCAGCTCTGGTGTTATCTAGTTGTGTGTGATCTTAGCCAGGTCACTTTCTCTCTGGACCTCACTGTCATGCCCCGCAAGTAAGCGTGTTGTATGATCTCTAAGCTGGAAAGCTTTGACAGTCTATGAGTTAGAATTCTATGACATTCTGAACCCTTACTATGTGAGGGCTCAATAGATAGGAGTGGGAAAGCCTGGGTGCTCTTCATTCTCCCAGTGCATAAGCAAGGGGAGGTATTCGGGTAGTCAGCAATGCTGCCCCCTTGTGGTCAGGGCTGTGATGAGTGCTTTCCTTTGCCACCATTCTAAAAATTTTTGCCCTAATTTCCTTGCTTCATAGGATTCCAGACACAGATCTGGAAGGAACCTCAGAAACCATGTGGTCCAACCTACTTATTTGACAGATGAGCAAACTGAGACACAGGGAAATTAAGTGATTTGCCCAAGGCTGCACAAGTTGCAAGCATCAATGACAGAATTTGAACCCTGATCCTTTGACTCCAGATGCCTTTGATTCTTTTTCTCAGGAGCAAGATTCACAGCTGCTTTGGGCACATTATCTTCTTCCCCTGAACACATCAGGCCAGGCTCCTGAATACCTGTGCTTGACCAAAGGCCAATTTGAAATGAGATCTGGACCCAATTCCACTTCAGAGGAGGGAGGGGTAGGGGAATGGAGAAGGCAATAGAGGAAAAAAAATGTTAGGACAATTAGAAGAAAAAGCAATCAAAAATACACCATAAAATACATGAATCAGAGAACATTAGGACAAATTAATGGACTACATGAAAAGTGATTCCTTAAGGATATTTTCAAAGTTTTATTAAATGCCGCAGTGGGTCCCAAGGACTCCAAAATAGCCAGTGAAGAAGAGGCAGGCCTGTGAGGACTCCAACCTCTGAGAGTGTTTGTAGGCACCAACAGAAAGATCTGCAAGCAGACAGATGAAGAAATGGGGTTACCATCTCACACAGACACTCAAACCCACTGCCAAGGATTGGCACAAAAGGATGGTGGCTAGATCACACAATTCCATTCAAATTCAACTCAATTGAATTGGATTAAATGATAAATGGGATAGTACAATGAAAAGAACAATGGTTTTAGAGTCAGAGGACCCAGGTTCAAATCCTGCCTCTCTTATTACATGTGTGATTTAGGAAAAACAATCTCTACATTTCTCTGGGTCTCAGGTCCCTCCTCTATAAAACAAGGAAGTTTGATTAGAACCTTAAGGTTCCTTTCAGCTCTAATTGTATGATCATATAAATTCAATAGCAATCATTTACTTTGTGCAAAGTCCTGTGTTGGGCACTGGGAAAAGAGAGGATACAAAATTTGGGCAAGACATTATCTATCACCTGGAGCTTATATTCTATGTGTCTTCAGCAGCAAGCCTGTCCATTAAATGCTTATTGAGTTGAACTTGAGTGCACAGGACAGATAAGGAGAGAAGGAGAAGACATGAGGTGGAGGGGGAAGGGTGGGAGCTGGTAGCAGGAAAAGTGAAAGGGTTCTAAAGAGGGGTTTATCCACTCAAAAGTAAAATCCTTAGACGTAAAAGAAAAATGAACATCTGGAAGTCTATTGTGCCTTATTCTACCACTCTAAGCTTTTGATTTAGTATCTTTTTCTCCCTCTTAGAAAGTATTTTCAAAATTCTTCAGAGAACATTCCCTGTGATTGATTAGCTCTTATTCCCCTCACCAGCAGAAATACAGATTTATCCAGGAGTTCCCTTGGGGATTATGGGGACTATTATACACCCATCCACAACCATGAATCAGAACAAGAATGGAGCTGACTAACTGTATGACCTTGGGTAAGTCCTTGACCTTTGATAGGCCTTAGTTTCCTTTTCTTTAAAATGGTAGGTGTGAGGTAGTGGGGAGAGGGGAGATTAAATCAGGGGTGGGGACCTCCAACCTCAAGGCCACATGTGGCCTACTAGTCTCAGGTTCTCCACCCTTGAACTAGATGATTTCTAAGGGTTCCTCCAGTTCAGTTATTCTCTTATGCCTGATGTTTTCAGGTAGCCAAAAGAGAAGACTGCCTTTCATTTGTTAGCTACTTTGCCTCCTCCACCTCTCTTCTTTTCCTAATAATAATAACTTTTATATAGCACCTCCTGTGTTCTAGGCACTGTGCAATTATTATCTCATTTACAATTATCTCAGAGATAGTTTGAAATTATATCATAGGCAGATGCTATTATTAATCCTCATTTTACAAATGAGGCAAACAGGTTAAGTGACTTGCCTAGGGTCTCACACAGCTAAGTGTCCGAGTATAGATTCCAGCTCAGGTTTTCTGGACTCCAGGCCTGGCACTGAGTCACCTAGCTGCCCCTGTGGAATACTGGCCTACTTGTTTGGGTGACATTTCTCAGGGGTTGAGAAGAGCCTAGGGAAATAACACCCACCACCTGAGACAGACAAGGCAAATGGTATTCCCATTTTGCATAAGACCCTGAGGCACGTAGATATTAAGTGACTTGCCCAAAATCATATGGTAAGTTAGTATCAGAGAAAGGGTTTTGAACCCAGGACTCCAGACTCTAAACCTCTAAGTCGTGACAGATGTGCCTCCTAATACCAGAGCTTTATTCTACTTTAGAGGGCTGAGTCTCTCTTTTGCCCATTTCTTCCTCCCCAGTCATGCCTTCATGTTAAGCAATGATT
>NW_027187280.1:5278170-5298911 GCF_028583685.1 Petaurus breviceps papuanus | reverse complement strand
GAGGCAGGGGTTGGTTAGGAGCTGACAGGAAATCAGAGGGTGTATTGAGGGTGATGCATGCCAGCCTTGTGCAAATATTAGAGGTGCAGAAAGCAGGTGAAAAAGAAATAGAGAAAGAAGAGAGGTGGAATGAAATGGGATATGGTGGCATAGTTGTGCTGTGGTTGTGCCCCAAATGAGACGAGGGGGAACACAGGATTTTCTGAGTCTTTCTTTCTGGCAGAGAAAAAGCTTCATAAACTTGTTTAATTTTGTTCAGCCCATATCTATTTTATTTGATAGTTTCAAGATAACAGCAAGAATAAAGGCCTATATCATTTAAGAAGACAAAAGGTACAATAGATTATAAGCCCTTTCATCTTAAAAGGAGGGCCACTGAATCAGTAGATGAATGAGGAACAGCTGGGTGGGGAGGCAGTTAGGTTATAGGAGCCTATTTAAAATGCAGTTTGGAAGCCTTGGGAGGAGAGAGAAGGCAAAGAGAAGATGGTTTGGTGGCTTGGATGGTAGAAGAGTTTGCTTTGACTTGGAGAAAGGTACAGGTGGAGTTAAGACATTTAAGGTTCAAAGGCCCTACCCCACCCCTGGGGCAGGTCTAGAGGGAGAGGAAGAGGGGAGGGGGTTTAGGGATGGGGAGAGGGAGAGGGAGAGGGAGAGGGAGAGAAAGAACGAACATGAGAGCAAGCACAGGAATCTCTACTAGGCCCACTCTCCCTCGGCAGAATGCCTAACTACCCCTATAGCAGACCATATAGCATTTATACCATACTTGATGGTTTAAAAAAGACTTTCTTCCCAATGCCTCCATAGTATAGATTTTATCACTGATAGTAGTCATTACCTTAGTTCTTAATATAAATTGGAACAGACAGCTAGGAACCATGAGTAGAAGCTGGAAAAGCCTTAAGGAGAAAAATTTAGTTGAACATTGAGAATAAAGGACTTTTTGTCGTTCAGGTGTGTTCCATTCTTCCTGACACCAGTGGGGTTTTCTTGACAAAGATACTGGAGAAATTTGCCATTTCCTTTTCCAGCTCATTTTACAGATGAGGAAACTGAGGCAAACAGGGTTGGGTGACTTGCCCAGAGTCACACAGCTAATAAGTGTCTGAGGTTGGATTTGAACTCATAAAAGTTAGTCTCCCGGGGTGGCCAGGTAGCACAGGGAGTAAGAGCACCGGCCCCAGTGTCGGGATGACCTGGGGGATTGAATCCGGGCTCAGATACTTAGCACCCACCCAGAAACACCTGGCTGTATAACCTTGAGCAAGTTACTTAACCCCGATTGCTTTCAAAAAAAAAAAGTTAGTCTTCCTGATTCCCAGTCCAGTGCTCTATCCACTGAAGCACCTAGGAATTTGTAATAGTTAAATTAATAAAAGGGTATTTTATTGGTGCTTAATTTTTTTTTCTTTTAGCCCTTACTATAGCTGGGATAATGATCTATACACTGTTTTAAAAATAAACGTTTATGTCAGTAGATCTGTGATATGGGTACTCTCAGATCATAACCCATCCATACCTTCTCCCCTTGTGTGACTTTTTTGTTCATTTCCTTCTATAAATCCTCTGTAGAAGACATAACCAATGCTTTGGAGGCCTTTGTCTACGTCTCCTAACATTTTCTGAGTAGTGTTGGGTATGATGGTACCTGCCTTCGATCCCAGCTACCCTGAGGCTGACAGATCTCTTGAGTGCAGGAGTTCTGAGCTACAGTGAGCTATTCCAATATGGCCACAGCTCTAAAATGGGCATTAGAGCTGTCCAGCAAAAGAATGAACTATTGTGAGAAGCAGGGAGCTCCCCATCACTCAAAGTATTCAACTGGAGGCTGGATGATATAGCAGAGTCTTGCATTAACATTAAAAAGGACTTCAGTGATAATCATTCAAGATTCTTTGTACTTCCAACAGAGTTAGCTACTAAATTGGGGATATTGAGGACAAGGAGTGGCTTCCTCTCTTGAGAATCATCAAGGTTTCTTCTGTATACCACATGAAGATCACTTTGGGAGAGGAATGGAAAGCTGTTATCCTTCAGGGCTGTGGAGATGTACCCTTCTGAGACTCCTGGCATGATCTACTCAGTAACAAGGCATCAAGGTGCTCTGATCTTCACTCTCAGTCATGAGTGTGTGGTCATGGCAATGACCCCCTGCCCCAAATAATATTTGGATGCTGGAATTCTCTGAGGGTCTAAATCTTATACACAAAAGCTGCCTCTGAAATATATATTTTTCTGGGGATATCCCTAGCTGTTCCAGCTAGAGATGAGGTTGTATTTGGGGAATTGGCAGAGAGAGGGGGAGGGAGAAGGAGATGGAGAAGGGAGAGGGGAAAGAGGTGGGGGAGGGGGAAGGAAGGAAGAACCACCTTCATTTTGTTTCATATTTCAGTGGTCCTTAATGGTACCCTCAGGGGATTTGATATTTGGATTTCATGTGGGATAGAAGCCTGCTCAGCTCTTATGGTTTTGCGTTCTACAGCAAGGCTGAGAAGAGGTCAGTTGGCCAAAGCCATGATCATCAAGAGGGGAGCAGGGCTTTGCCTCAGGATGCCAATGGGGAGGTACAATTCTTCTCTGTAGTGGAAGCCACAGAAGGGACCTTGGTACCCAGAGAGGAGGAAGTGAAGGCCTTTCTGCTGTCCCCTGGGTTTGGGACAGGAGCCTCTATTAGGTTTGATCTCTCTCAGCAGCGTAACTGCCTCCACCTGGGATGGGCTGCTTGTGGGAAACCCAGGATTATGAGTGATGGTGGTGTGCCCCAGCCCTGAGGTATGACAGGGTCTCTGTCTCTCCCTGTGTCCACACTGTTGACTGAATTTCCCTCTTTGTTGTAATTCTCAAGTACAACTTGAGGTATTACCTTCAGTATTGGCACCGTGACTCTAACTAGCCAGCTGGCCCTGAGCTCTCTGTAGAGTCATAGGGAAGAGTTCTTGGCTTAGGAAGGCATTAGGACTAAGGCAGTTAAAGCCCCCCAGATGGGGCAGCCTGTGAGGGTACCTAACACCAGATTTCCCAGACTGTTTCCATCTTTATTTGGCAAACCCAGAATTAGAAGGACTGGGACTTTCCTAACCACTGCCCATCAAGGCTTTTGTTAGCCTGATCATATACTCATAAATACAAAGATGGAAGGACACTCAGGGTCCATGTCACCCACCTTCATTAGTTTTACAGAGGAGGAAACTGAAGGTCAGGGTGTTAATTGACCTTACACAAAGTCACATAGGGAGTGTCAGAAGCAGGAGGTGAACCCAGGTCTTCTGACTTCAGAGATAGGGCTCTTTGTACTACATCACAGATCTAGAAGTTATGAAAAAGACACGAGATAGCCTGTGGCTAGAAGAAAGAAAACAGCATATAAAGGAATTTGTAACAGTTAATCAGCCACCAAGTTCTGTCAGTTTTCCACTTTTAAATGTAATCATAACAACTAGCATTTATATGGTGCTTTAAGGTTAACTAAACACTTCACAAAACTCTGAGGTGTTATTATCCTCATTTTACAGCTGAGGAAACTGAGGCAAACAGGGTTAAGTAACTTGCCCAAGCAGGGTCACACAGCTAGTAAGTGTCTGAGGCAGGATTTGAATTCAGGTCCTTCTAACTCCAGCTCCAGAACTCTATCCACTAGGCCACCAGGTACCTTCCTTGATACTCATACTTTCTCTTTCATTTCCTATCACCACCATACTTCATCCTCTCCCCACTTCTACTTTTTTTGTCAGCACAGACTGACAGATGATTCTAACCAGTATAAGGATCTCTGTTCATACCATTCTTTTTCTTATAAAAACAAAAATAATATTCAGTAGTTTCTCCTTATCTAGAGAACTGAGCCCATTCTCTTTGGCTGTACATTCAAGGCCCTCCATGCTTGGATTACAATTATCTTTCCAACCTTCTGCTAAATCAGTTCTTCATGAGTATACCATATTCAGGACAAGCTGGACTGTTGACCATTTCTGACTAGCCCTTTGGATTCTATGACTTTTCACCAAATTTTTCCGTTTGGAAAGACTTGCTTTTCCCTCCACCCATCTCCATTATAATAATAGTAAACAATCTCTCCACAAATGGTGATAACTTGCATTTATATAGTTGATCTGTTAATATGCTTTTATTTCTTTCTTTATTAATTTACTTATTTTTAATTTTCAGCATTTATTTCTGTATGATTTTGAGTTCTAAATTTTCTCTCCCTCCTGTCCCTCCTCCCTAAGATGATGTGCAATCGGATACAGGCTCTACATATACATTCATGTTAAACATTCAGTATTTTTATTAAATGCTTACTATGTGTCATTTGTTGTTGCTAAGTCCTGGGAATGCAAATATGATCAAAAAGAGAACAAGTCCCTGCCCTAAAGGAGCTTATGTTCTGTTGGGGAGTATGACTCATAAAAGGGAGATAAAAAGGAGGGAGGGAGAAGGTCCTAGATAGAGTGGCATGATGGAGAAATCTGGAGTACAGCCTGATGAGAAATGAAGAGTATTTTTAAAAGGGCTAAAGAACACTTTCTTCCCAACACCATTGTGAGGCAAATGAATTCAAGTATTATTAACCCCATTTTACAGATGGAAAAATTGAGACTCAGAAAGGGGAAGCACTGTACCCATAGTAATATAGACTATAAACTTAGATTCTCTACTCATTCTTAAGTTCAGCACCAGTGCCACTTCCTTATGAAGCCTTCCTTGATCTCCCTAACCTGAGGGGATTCCTCTCTTCTGGATGCACTTTGAACCTCTCAACATGAATTTATTATGATTTTAACAAGTGTCCACTCTGTTCCAGGTGCTGGGTTTGCAAAGAACAAACCAAAATAGTCCTTCTCAAGGAGCTTACATTCAGCTATACTCTCTTCTGTCACTTTATAGTCAACTTATAGTAATTTGAACTATTTGAATATTTGTCTTATTTTTCCTCTCACTAGATTCTAAGTTCCAAAGGACTACATATATATATATGTGTAATATATATACATATATAAATATAGACTCCACAGGAGTGTCCATATTTCCTGCAGTGCTTAGAACATAGTTGGGGCCCAGGGGTGTGCTGGAAAATTTTGAACAACTGACTTAACTGTAAGGGAAAAAAGGACATGTTTTAAAATTTAATCTGCATTATTAATATTCTTTCCATCACTTTATTGTGTCTAGACAATAAATAAAACAATAAATCAAGCCTTGATTTGTAGAGTGTGCCGATTTCTGAAATGTAGATGCTCACTTTGAAAATTTAACAATCAGCTCTCAGAGCTGGTGCTGGCTATATCCTGTATACCTTTGGTTGGAGCTTAGTAAATCTCTGTTGAGTTGGATTTATAGGAAGCCTTGTGACTTTTCTCCCTCTCTTGCCCTCCAGTATAGATACTCCCTCCTTTACCTCCTTTTCTCTTCTAATATATCTGACACTTGGTTCCGGCCAATTCTTTGATTTGAGTCACTTGATCCCCTTGTCTGCTTGAATTAAAGGTGTTCCTGGTGAGAGATAGCCTGGTTGTCTTGCTGAAAGCCTTCCTTCAGGGCACTGACAATGGAGCTACAGGTTAGCCCCTTGGCATACTGGAACAGAAATAGAGTCTGGGCCTTTCTCATTGGGATCTTCCTGGATTGGCACCAGGGAAGTGTTGCATGATGAAGTCGTAGCCTCTTGTCTGGAATCTCCATCTCTGGCCCACAGTTCCACTGAGCCAGCTAGAGAAGTTGGATAGAAGGTAGCTCATCCTTCCTTTCTCCTTTCCCCCTTCCCCAGCCTCTGTGGCCTTCTCTTCTGCTCTGATACTCCAACCCCTAACTTAGGATTTTCCCTTTTCCTGACTTTCAAGGAAGCCTCTGGTCTAGAGCCCATGCTTCAGATTCCACAAAAGCTAAAGCTGAAACCAAAGGGTTAATTCCTCCCACCCCATTGTCCAGTCAGCTTTGGTCCTTGCAGCAGATTGGAGCTGACTGGAAGGCTGAAGTGGGAATGACAAATGAGTGTGGCCCTGGTGTGCATTAAATATTTAATATTCTCTCGGTGGGAGGTGTCAGGAAAAGGACCATATAATAAATACTGGGAGAGACAATCCCATCACTGAACTCGTCTGTTAATGACCTCATTTGTTTTGACAGAAACATTACAGATGCTGTGTCTGTGCTTCTGTGGCCTTATTAAGTAGGTTGGCTTCCAATTCACCAGCAAATGCCATGCTTCCTCCATGCAGGGAGAGGAGGCAGCTGCCTCTGGAGTTGGCTGGTTTTCCTTCTCTAGCTCTGTCTGTCTCTCTTGGCACTTCTCTGCCATCCTCCTCCATTGGTTGGACTGGGTGGTCTCCAAGGCCCTTCCTACTTGTATCGGAGCAGGAATCCTTTCTAACAATGAGGCATCTAGGTTGGAATGGAAGAGCCTCTGATAAAGAGGAACTCTTGCCTCCCAAGGCAGCCCTTTCCAAGTCACTAGGAACCACTAGAAACTTTTGCCTTATATCAAATCCAGATTTTCCTTCTTGCAATTTCTATCAATGGCTTCTAATTTTGCCCTCTGGGGGCCAAGTGGAACAAAGCTACTACTTTTCCCTTGTGAGCTTCCTGCAGACACTTGAGGACAGTGATCAGGTTTCTCTCTCCTCACCACCCTATCTCCTCCAGTCTTTTCTTCTGAAGGCTAAAAATCCCCAATTCTTCCCACTAATCTTTAGAAGGCATGAGCTCCTTCAAGGTGGGTGAGTGACTTCAGTCCTTGAGATCAGGCACTGACTGGATGTATAAGCAAGGGGTGAGACTTTGGAGGCCCCTCTTCTTTAGTATTTAGCACACCCTGCAGGTTGGCAAGGAGGCAAGGATGGATGGGCTCTCCCAGGCTAGGAGGGTGTAATGTAATGCCAAGGAAAGGCAACTTCCCAGGTTCAAAATACCAGCATAGGTGCTCTCTATTTTATTCAGTGACAAACCAAGAACAGAGAAGATCAAAACATGACATCATTCAAAATACAGCATTTACTAAGTGTGATTAAATAATCTCCAAGGACTACCCCATCCCAGGACCTTCCAATCATTCAATCAATTACAAAGTCTCGGTTCTAAATACTTCTCCACCCCTAGGCTATACCTTAATTGAGTCCACCACAAAGCCCCTCTTCTCAAATGGAGATTAGTTTCCAAACATAAGTAAAATACATTCATTTGCTCAACCATAGAACACAAAAAGGTCAAAAGTTCCCCACCCCTGGATCACAATTGAATCTACCCCAGAGTTACATCAAGTTTAAACACAGCACTTAATACCCAAATGGAGGTCTTTTCTTCATCTTGACACGAGGCAAGTTCTCAGCAATCTTAGTTCCTGGGGAGACAAGGCTTAGCAAGGCCATAAGATACATTGCCAGTCCCTTCATGAATTTATCCTCTGTCTGTAGAACAGTCCTAGAACCCCTGAACACATTAGCAAAGCCCTCTCCCAGGATTTCTGTAAACATACAACAAGAAAATCCTTCTTCAGGGCTTCTGAACCAACAGAAAGGCTCCCAGACCCCTGCAACAACAGCACTGTCCTTCACCAGTGGACAGTATTCACTCTGTCTGCAGGATAGTCTCCAGACCCCTGCAACAACAGCATTGTCCCTCACCAGTGGACAGTATTCACTCTCTGTCTGCAGGACAGTCTCAGGGCTTCTTAACCAAATGCCAGGTTCCAGGACTTCTTCAACAGGACAGTCTTTCACCAGTGGACAAATCTGGCAAAATAACATCAAGACAGACAAAGTACCAGCAAAACAGCCATGTCTCCTCAGTCCTTGGCAGCTCAGGGGGCAGGTCTCAAAAGTCCAGGGCAATTCAAAGCGGCCACCAGCAATTCTCTTAGTCTCTCCACGAGGTGCAGCTACCAAAAAAGATCTTCCGCCTCTCTCTAGTGTCTCTCCAAATCTACGTCACCAGCTCCTCCCAATTCAGGACTTTCTTTTCACATCAACAAGCCCATCCCACAGGTGGGATTAACAAACTCTGGGTTTTAACACAATCAATTTGAAAACCAAGCCAATACAGGGGAATCTTTAATTGCCATTACTATCACAGAGGGGGACCAGGAGAAGTGATTCAGGCAGGAATTTGGCCCTGTGTGGACTCCATTTCCCAACACTGGCTGTGACAGGGCAGGGCTCTTGTTGAAAGCCTGCATCTTGAGGACCACAACTGACCTGAGGGTGAACACCAGGCAGAACACTTTCAATTCATCTTACAAGGTAGGTTCTGCTGGGTAGGGTGGCATCTGCCTGTCATCCCTGAGACTGGGGAAGGCTGAGGCTGGTGGATCTGTTGAGCTCAGGATGGGAGGCTTTACCTTCGGACCAGAGGCAATTACTAAGCAGAGCAGGTCTTACTGAAGGAGTTCTTTTGCTTTCCTATTTTGGGAAAGACACAGTCAGTGTCGAAACAAGTCTTCTCTCTTCTCTGCTATGGCACAGAACCCTACCCAGCTTTATCTTTCCAATGCAAGTAACAAACTTAATAATGTTTTAAGGTTTACGAAGCATCATCCTCAAAAAGGCCCTGTGAGGTAGGGAGTGCAATTATTATTATGTCCATTTTACATATGAGGAGATTGAGGCTTAACTGGTAAAATGGCTTTCCTAAAGTCATATGCCTAATAAGTATTGAAGCAGGAATTTGAACCCAAGGTTGCTGTGAGGATTAAAATGAGATATTGTATGTGAAGTGATTGCAGCTGTTAAGTGCTATCATTTGAAGTCTACTCAGACAGTTTATTGCTCCAATTCTGGGGAAGAAAAATGATTTTCCTAAATCATCTAGGGGCATTTCCTCTCCAGAAAGGCCTAATTTCTGTTAGCTGAGATTTCAGATAAACTCCGTCAAAAACACATAGTGCAGAATTGAGGAGGGGGAGGGGGAAACTGTCTCCTTGATTCCTCTTTCTATCTGGCAAAAGGAAGTGGGAGAAGAGATTCCATCTCTAGCCCAGTCTCCATCTCCATGCTGCCAAATTGGAAAGGAGAGCAGCCTGGGGGAGGGCAGAAAAGATGGGAGGCCAGAGAGCACCAGGGGGGAAGGGGAGGGTGGGAGGGACGTTGTCTCTGACATCTGAGAGGCCCCTCCTGGGCTCCAGGGACCACTAGTAGAGGT
Organism: Petaurus breviceps papuanus; assembly: GCF_028583685.1. Classification (NCBI taxonomy): domain Eukaryota; kingdom Metazoa; phylum Chordata; class Mammalia; order Diprotodontia; family Petauridae; genus Petaurus; species Petaurus breviceps. The sequence continues at coordinate 5,289,779 of NW_027187280.1, read as the reverse complement.
CAAGTACTCCTAATGGATCCAGCTCTCCAGAGGGCAATGTTCGAAAGGTCACTCTGCCCAGCTCCGGAAAAGGCTCTGGGGGGCGAAAGCTAGGGAGTCCCCACGGGTCACATAATCATTTTATTTTACAGCTCCAAGGTCCTGGATGGGGCTGGGATGGGGGTAGGGAGGGGGAGCTGGACGAGGCAGCATCTTTATGGATGACAGAGTGAATACGAAGCGAAAGAAATCCTCCCGTTTGCCTCCCCAATCAACTCCCTTTCTCCGTCTCAACATCAGCGGCAAAGATGTGTTCAACTAATTTATATTAATTCAAGTCCATTAATGATGAGATATCATCTCTGTCTCTCTCTTTATCATCAGGGAGACAGATAATCTCCAGGTCCGGATCCTACAGGCTCCCTGCCATCCTGCACTACAAGCTGCTGGCCTGGGGCCATCTCTGCAGGCGCCAGATGGGCATTAACAGGATCTGTCCCTGCCTCTGATCCCAGGCCTAGACTGGGTGGCAGAGGAGGAGGGCAGAGTTTCGGAGTCAGGCTTTCCTGAAGCCCAGTCATGGTTTATATTTTACTAAACAAGGAAGCTGTTGATGGCTTGTAAAAAGCATTGAGCTGGTAGTCAGGAGTTCTGACTGAACCCAGACTACCTGGGTTCTAGTGTAGTGGGATATATATTGATAGTACCTGAGGCAGTCTCCCAGCTCCTGTGGATCACATATAGGGAAGTCCAAGGATGCTTACTCCAAGGGGTATAGATACAGAAAGCATGGAGCAGGAATTTCTGGGTCAGTGGACCAGAGTGGGGTACAACACCAAAGGGGAGAGACAGGCACACATGCAGTCAATGGAGAACTATGCCAGGAGAGGAGGGAGAGAGGATGGACATGGACCAGATAAAGAAGCTGTGCATGATTGTGGATGGTGTCCTTAGAGAGGTGAATCAAAGCCAGGGATCCTCTGCTGACCTGAGGCTGAGGGCAGGCCCCAGGTAGGACCCTGACAATTCACCTTATAAGGCAAGGACTGCAGTCCATAGCAACATCTGCCTGTCACTTCTGAAACTGGGGAAGGCTGAGGTTAGTGCATTATTTGAGCTTCAGCAGAGCTAAGGTTAGGGAGCACGTGGGTCACCAGCCTGCTTAAGGTGGGTCAAAACAATGTAGGTCAGACATGGAGCAGGTCAAAACTTTTGTACCCATCAACAATGGGACTGGGCTAATGAGTGACCATTGCACTTTCAGCCTAGGTGAGCGAGATCCAGTCAAAACACATAAAACAAAACAAAACAAACAAATAATAAAAACAAGAAATCAAGGATTTCAGTAAGCCCCTGCAGTTTGCAATGACTATGCCAAACCTCTGAGGAGGAAAATGGGTCTCAGCAGGTGGGGTTCTCCTAATTGCTTTTCTAAGGATTTGGACATGGATCATTTTGTTGTACTTCACTGCCTTAAGTAAACCTGTTCTATGAGCAATGTCTTTGTTAACCTGAGTGCTTGCAAGGAGGCTGAGGGCTCTTTGAGAGACATGAGTCAGATTCTAATATTCCCTGGGCGTGGGCATGAGCCACTTATATTATCATGAGAGAGAGGGCCTCAAGAGTTAACCTGGTCTATTGTGTTAGAAGCCAAGGTTAAGTATGACACACGAATTGCATAATCCTAGCAGGCATTGCTAAATAAAAAATTTTTTTTTAAAAACCTAAACCTGTCTACAATATGGCATGAATAAAAGTATCTCCAGCCTCCCTGATAAAATAATAGGCATACTAATCAAATAATGAATGCCTAATTGGCACCTCTAGCCCTCACTGCCACTAATTTGCTGTGTGACCTTGGTCAGATCTCTTCCCCACTTGGAGCCTTCATTTCCTCTCTAAACTTGGCTGCATGGGTTTAGAGCTGGAAGGACCTTATGCCAAGAGAGGCTTCAGTGACTTGCCCAAGGCCATGCATCACTCAGGGGGTAGTACTAGATGTTGTCTCCAACTCTTATAGTGCACAGTTTTGTGACTCTGACCACTCCAAAGTCCAACTTTCCCTCTTATGCATCTGTTATCTCCTTGTGTCCACAGTGGCACTGCTTTCTGTTTGTGAATGGGTTTGCACTTTTGTAACTGGTAGCCCTTCTGGATTCCTTTCTTTTCAGACATCAGAAAAAGGTCAGGAAATGAGTTACCTAAGCCATGATTCAGGGCAGACATGAAGATGTGATGGGAGAGATATTCTCCAAAGAATAACCTAAACTTACCTCTGGGGGTGTGGTGGGGGTGGGATTCTATAAGTGTGGGGACTTTTCCTCTGCAATTTGGTGCAATTTGGAGGGTTCCTCTTCCTTCTCCCTCTGCCTTCCTCTGCCTCTCTTCCATCTCCTCATTCTCTCCCTCTTTCTGTCCCTTCCTCCTCCTTCCTCCCCAACCCAAGTTCCTCAGTTATTGCTGTGTTGAGCCCAAGTCTATGGTGTTCCCGAGGGCAGTAGGTCCCTCTAGTAATGGAGCCATGAGATGCATTGAAGGGACTCTTTGATGGTGGATGATATGGACGATTAGAAGATTCCTGGGTACTAGGACATATTGGGGTATAGGAAAGTCCCCTGGTGATGGGGGTAGTTAGAGGTTTTCTTTGTGATGGAGCAGACTGGAGTGCTTACTGGCAGCAGGTGGTGGGGATAAAAGAGAAGGGTTCTAGGTGGTGGGTGATGGGGCCTCTGCAGCCTTATTTGTTTCTCACTGGTGATCAACTCAAGGCATGCACACACATATATGTATATACAAGCCACACCTAGACATATATGTGCGCAACAGACACATGTACACACTTGCACATGTAACAAACACAGGCAGGTCATTTTCTCAGTATTAATATATTTTCTTTTGAAACGGTGTGAGGCTTTTCTGCAAACTAATGGATTTTTTTTCTTTTTTTACTCCCTTGTCTGGGCCAAATGTATTCAAATCTGGACTCAGTTAAGTCAGAAGATTCCTATCGGCTCAGCAGGGATTCCCTCCTGTTTTCCCCACCAATCAGCATCCTTTTCATTTGTCTTTCTGATCTGCCTGTAAAAGGGATGCTTTCTGTTTTGAAAGTTTCATTGGGACACTGCTGTTGCTGGGCCCTTTGATTACCAAGAACACAAGCTCTGACTTCAGGAGCCCCAAAACTTCATCAGGAATCAAAGAGGGGGTTAGGGAATGGGGAGACTGTGAGCCTGTTGAAACAGCCGTTTGAAATTTCCCAAATGCTATTTGATGTGTGAATTCCTTTCAGCCCCAGCTCTACCTTTGGCATCAAAAGCACCTTTTGAAAAAAAATTAGCTATTTTTCAGGCACAGAAGGAGTAAATCCAATATTAAGCCCTAATGGCAGAAATCTTTGAAAATGTATTTATTGAAATTTGGGATTATTTAATACTTTTTCTCCAGATCTGGGAGCAAAAGATTATGACTGTTATTGTTGTTAAATAACAATAAATAAAAACTCCATGACATAAAATCCTCTGCCCTTTCCCTGATCCTTGGACTGGGCCACAGAGAGATTTGAGAGGAAGTGTGATAGATTTGGAATTAGATGGCTTGTGTTTGAACCCCAGCTCTACTATATATAACCCTGGAAAAATCATTTAACCTCAGTATTCTCATCTATAATATGGGGGGGGCAATGATAAGATGACTTTTGGAGTCCCTTCCAGCTTTAAATCTATAACATTTTAGCTTCTGTACTGTTTCTCTGGCTATGAAAGTTCTCTGATGGGGCGGCCAGGTAGCACAGAGAGTAAGAGCACCGGCTCCAGTGCCAGGATGACCTAGAGATTGAATCCCAGGCTCAGACACTTAGCACCCACCCAGAAACACCTGGCCACGTAACCTTGAGTAAGTTACTTAACCCCAATTGCTTAGGGGCGGCCAGGTGGCTCAGCGAGTAAGAGCAGTGGCTCCAGTGTCGGGATGACCTGGAGATTGAATCCCGGGCTCAGACACTCGGGACCACACCCAGAAATAACTGGCCTTATAACCTTGAGCAAGTTACTTAACCCTGATTGCTTAAAAAAAAAAAAAAAAGAAAGTTCTCTGAGAATGGTAACCGCTTCCTGGGAGAGACACTGGTTTTTTATTTTTATTTTATTTTATTTTTGAGACTGATTTTTTAAAAAAAGGAACAATCCAGGTAATGTGATATAATGGATAGGACCCTGGCTTGGGAATTGGGAAAATTGGAGTATAGTACCAGCTTTGCCTCTCACGGATTGGCTGTTGTCTTTTGATAGGCCACTTCTCTCTGGGTCTCAGTTTTCTCTTTTGTAAAATGGTGGTGGTGGGGGGCTGGATGAGATGATTCAATTCAAAACAATAAGCATCTATTGAGTGTCTGCTGTGTGTGGGGCTCTGTGGTATAAAGGCCAAAACATAAGGCTTTATCTTCAAGTAGCTTAGGTTTTATGTGTATGTGTGTGTGTGTGTGTGTGTGTGTGTGTGTGTGTGTGTACAGGTGGGCTCAACATGTACACAGATAAATAAACCTAGGTCCTTTGACTGCAAATCAGATGTTCTTGCTACCTCATTATTGCAGAGCCAGACCAACCATGGCCTTGTCCATGTCCTTGTCTGTGCCTCGGTTAGACTTTGATGACTCTGGAAGAGAGAATGAGGCTGACATGGTCAATTCATGCTCAAGTCAAGACATCTTGGAAGATGAAGGACGAGCAGCAACTGAGTTCAAATCCGGCCTCAGACACTTAACACTTACTAGCTGTGTGACCTTGGGCAAGTCACTTAACCCCAACTGCCCTGCCTCCCCACTCCCTGCAAAAAGACATGCACACAGAGACACACAAAAAGCACTTAACACAGTGCCTGGCACATAGTAAAGGTTTTAGAAATGCTTATTCCTTTCCCCTAGAGAGATGTCTAGGGCACTGAGATTTCAGCACCTGAATGCTTAGTACAGTTCCTGACACACTGTAGGTACTATATAAATGCCTATTCTCTTCCGCTAGGGGGGTTCCCAGAGCACTGTGCCGAACTCTTTCCATTTCATTTGATTACATCTCATTTATCTCTTGTGCAGTGCCAAATCAACCATGACCTTGTTCATGTCCTTCGCTGTTCCTTTTCCAAATCCAAGATTCTCCCTGTTCTACCATACTAAGACACATCCTGACTGTGTGACCCTTACCAAGACTTCTTGTACCTACAGTGTGTCAGGGCAGTTGGGGTTAAGTGACTTGTCCAAGGTCACAGCTAGTAAGTGTTAAGTGTGTGAGGCCAGATTTGAACTCAGGTTCTCCTGACTCCAGGTGCTTTGTACACTGTGCCACCCAGCTGCCCTGCTAAGTGTTTTTTTTTTTTTTTTACAAATATTATCTCATTTGATCTTCACAAGAATCCTGTAAGATAACTGCTATTATTATCACTATTTTACAGTTGAGGAATCTGAGGCAGAGAATAAATGGCTTGTCCAGGAGCACACAGCTATTCAAGTGTCTGTGTCTGAATTTGAACTTGGGTCTTCCTGACTCCAGGCCCGGAGCTCTACCCACTGTACCACCTAGCTGCCCTAACTAAGCATTTCTATAGTGCTTACTATATGTCAGGCACTATGCTGCACTCTATACATTTCATTTGATCCCATCTCATTTGATTCTCACAACAGTCTTTCTAGGTAGGTACTGCTATATCCCCATTTTACAGTTGAGGAAACAGGCAAATAGAGGTCAAGTGACTTGCCTAGGGTCACATAGCTAGTAAGTTTCTGAGGCTGTATTTGAACCCAAATCTCCTTGTCTCCAGGATCAGCACTCTATCCATTGTGCCAAGTTGTCCAAAACTTAACTGAGTATCTTTTCCCCCAAATCTGCTCCTCTTCCTAACTTCCCTATTCCTGATGAGGAATCCATCTTCCACCCTCCCAGTCATTCAGGCATGGATTCCCTACTCTCTCATCCCCCATATCCACATTGTTGCCAAGAACCATTCATTTTACCTTCATGACATCTCTTGCGTGTTCCTCCTTCCTCCTCTGACAATGCCACCACTCTGGGGCAAGCCCTCATCTCCCCATGCCTGGACTATTATAATATCCTGCTGGCTGGTCTCCTTGTGGCAGATCTGTCCCCACTCCAGTCCTACACCCAGCTGTCAAAGCGATCTTCCTAAAGGCCTGACCATGTTGTCCCTACACTACACACCCTTCAATAATCCCAAGTTCCCCACAACTTCCAAGATCAAATATAATATTTATAATATATGGATATACTCTGTATTATGTATAAACAATATATAATGTGATAATAAAATATCTTCTCTTCATTATTCAGAGTCCTTCATAACCTGTTCCTCTTCCACCTTTCCAGGCTTCTTATTCCTTACACCCCATTGTGTACTCCCAATCTCCTTGCTATTCCTCACACAGCATACTCCATCTCCTGACTCCAAGCGTTTTCATTGGTTTTCCCCATGCAGAAATGTTCTCCCTTCTCATCTCTGCCTCCTGGCTTCCCTCAAGTCACAGCTAAAATCCCAACTTCCACAAGAAGAAATAATCTGGTGATTATTTCTAATTTATCCTGTGCATTATGTAGTTGTTTGCACATTGTCTCCCCCATTAGATTGTAAGCTTCTTGAGAGCAGGGACTGTCTATCCTTAGTGCTTAACGTAGTGCCTAGTGCAGAATAGCCACTTAATAAATATTTATTGATAGAATTATTGGCATTCACATTTTATAGATGAGGAGATCAAGTCTCAAAGAGGTTACCAATGCTTGCCTTATCTACCTCACATAGCCGGAAAAAGGCAGAGCATTTCCTAAGCCTTCAGCAAGACACAGCACACACAGAGCTGGTCTGGGATCAGAAAGACTGGTTGGAGTCCTGCCCCCAACACATACTGGCTCTGTGTTGGGCAAGTCATTAGTTTCTCACGGTCTTAGACACCTCTCTAAGATTTTAAGTTGCAGAAGACTCATCCATTTGCAATGGTAAAGGGAAGTTCCTCATTTGGAGTTCCCTATATATTTGGTTTTCTGTTTGTTTGTTTGTTTTTGTCTTTTTGGAGGGGGGAAGGCAGGGCAATTGGGGTTAAATGATTTGCCCAAGGTCACATAGCTAGTAAATGTTAAGTGTCTGAGGTTGGATTTGAACTCAGGTCCTCCCGACTCCAGGGTTCTCCAGACTCTATTAACTGAGTCACCTAGCTGCTCCTGGAGTTCCCTATATAAATGAAATCACTGGTCTGGTCCAAAAATAAGTTGCTAAATAAATTGTTATTATTAGTGTTCTCTTAGGGAGTGGTTAAGAATAACCTCAGAGCCACCAAGTAAATTCCTGTCCCTATGATGCCAGGATAGTTTCCAAAGCTGGGAGAGGTAGAAGGGACCATGTATGCCCAAGCCTGTTGGTAAAACACTCCAAAACTTTTCATTGAGACCAGCTCTATACAAAGCATTGAAAATGCCCGAATGGTTCGCCAGGGATGATTCCAGCTTCTCCTCCCCGTGCAGAGTGAGGATGATGAGATGAGAACAGATATGAACAATGCTTATGTGTCCCCCTGTAAGTCAGAAGAGGTGAGGCCCGTTTGTGAGAAATAGTGTAGTGAATAGGGCACTGAACTTGGAGCCAGGAAGAGCTGAGTTTAAATCCTACTTAAGACACTTACTAGCTGTGTAACCCTGGGCAAGTCATTCAACCTTCACGTGCCTCAGTTTCCTCATCTACCAAATGAGGGGGTTGGATTGAATGGCCTCTGAGGTCTCATCCATTTTTGAATCTATGCTCCCATGAGCTAGTGCCATCCCCATGTCACACATGGAACAGAGAAATGGGCCTCCAGACCCACAGGGACAGGACAGATGCTCTGGTGTGGTTCTGAGCTGGGCCATTTGAGGCCTGGGATCTGGGACTATGGAGGAGAGTGGAAGGCTTTGACCCGAGCTGCCCATATTTACTCTTGGACATCAGTGGGTTGAAGTCAGGGGGCTCCCTGCCCAAGGGCCTGAGCCACCATCCTCTCCTGGGTCAATCACTGGGGTAGGGTGAGGGCCATTGGTGGTGGTGGGGACACTGCAAAAATCTGTGTGTCCCATGGCGGGATCGAAGCTATGATCTTGTCCTCACCCACCCTACGCTCAGTATCAGGCCTTGGCAAAATGGTGATTCAAATCTGTGCTGAGGCCTCTAGCTTGAAGTTCAATGCCTTTTCCAGGCCACAATTACTTTGATTTCAGTAGATTTCTTCCACAGTCTGAGGACTTTCTATCTCTACTCCTGGACCTGATGGAAACAAGGGCTTTTCTGGGTGTTCAGGCCCAGGCTGTTTTCCAGGAGGCTTCCTGACACCCCAAGAGGGCTGCTGTTGCCTCCTTGGCCTTCATATCCCTTATTTCTCCCTCCCTTGATCTCTTTCCTGGATGGGCATCCCCTATGAGCTTGTCTGTTTGATCTCCACCTCCTCCCTGGATGAACTCACTTCTCCCCACCTTTTTCCGCTCCTTTCTTGACTCAGACATCTCCTCCTTTCCTGCCTCCCCATTCAGAGCCATCCTCCCACCCACTGGCTGCCCCTCCCTCATAGCCTTTTCTGTTTCCCGTCAGGCCATCTTTGGCCCATCACAAATTAACCTTGGCAAGTATCCATATTTACACAGTGCAGACATAGGATGCCTCTTGCCTACAGGAAAGACAACTCCTGCACCCTTGAGGAAGCCCTTATTTGTCACAAAGGCCCCTGATTACCAAGGGAACAATCAGCCAGTGGCGTCAGAAAAGTCAGAGGTGGCCAAGGGAAAGTGCTCATAGAGACGAACACAAGTCATTAATCAGGTTCCCTCCGCCAAGAGCCTCAGGGGAGGGCTGTTCATTCGGGTGCTCCCGCTTTGGTTTCCCAAGCACAGCCCATGAATTGTGACTTCAGAAGTACTCGGATTTCTCTACTGACGGCAGGACCTGAGGCCCAAGCTCATCTCCCTCTCTCTCCTCTATCCCTCCCACCTCCTCACTCCCTTCCTAGCCAGGATGGCAATGTAGTACTGTAGAAAAAACAGTGGCCAGAGCCAAAAGACTTGGGTTCAAATCCTGTCTCTGACACTATTTCTGTGAGCTCAGACAATTCACTTACCTTCTCTGGCCTTTATTTCTTCATTCATAAAAACGAGGGCATTGGACTAGCTGGCTTCCAGGGTCCCTTACTAGATTTTTGATCTCACAATTAGTTAGTTGCCTCATCCTTTTGGTTTTTTGTCTCCATGGCATCTCTTGTGTCCAACCCCCTCCTTTCCATTCTCACTATGGCCCCCCTAATTCAGGACCTCATCTCTTGTAACAGCCTCCTATCTGGCTGTCCTGCCTTCAGTCTCTCTTTTTTTCAGCCTATTATCCATGTCAGTGTCTAAATGATTTTTTTAATGCAATACTCTTCATGTCACGATAGTTGAGTTGCTGTCTTTTGCTTGCTGAATGGGACTAAGCTTCTGACATCCAGGACCCTTCAATCTGACTCCAAGCCACCTTTCCAGCCTCATTTCTTGTTCTTTATAATCCTCTTTCCCCCATATTGAACTACTGTCTGTCCCTGATTCTCATTCTGCCTTCTCCCTCCTCCAAGGCTTTGCCAATGGTATTCCCCATTCTTAGAATGAGTCCCCCACCCACCTTTGTCTGTTGATATCTTTCGTTTTCTCCAAAGCCAATCCAGGCATTACCTCTTTAATATATACCTCCTTAGTTGACCCAGCTGACAGTTATCCTTTCCTCCTTAACTTTCTCATAGTTCTTTGCTCAGCCTCTTCCTTTGTCCTGGTCTCACTTTCTCTCGTATCATTGTTATTTTTATGTCCCTTTCCCTCAGGTTATAATCTTCCCCGAGAATAGAGTGTGTCTTTATATATCTTTAGCAAGGACCACTGCTGCAACCCCCCTTCCCCTAGCCCCATGCCTAGCTTAGTGCCTCTCACAAAGGAGCTTAATAAATGTTTGTCAAATGCAAATCAAGTCCATCTCCAGTCCTTGGGGGAGGAGGGCAAGCATTGAGGTCAGCAGAGGTTAGGTTGGGAGGTCCACTGTCTGGTTAGGGATGTGTGCTGTTGGAGAGGGAGTGCTCAGATGGAGACCATACTGGCAGCATCTTTGTAGGTTCTACTGGTTCCATCAGGAATACAATCTGGGCGACCAGGAAGATGGTTCTGGGAGGAGGAGGAGGAGGAGAAAGCAGAAGCGGGTGGGGGGGGGGGGACAGGTAGGAGGAGGAGGAAGCAAAGGGGGAGGAGGAGAAGGCCGCCTCGCACCTCCTCTAATTTACGCAGTGGCCCTTTCAAAGCATTAAAGCCTTCGTGGCTTTATGACTACATGTTAATCTGCTCTCATTTATTGCTTTGTAAGGCTATTTTGACAAAAGTTCATTATCAAGGCTGCTAAATGCTTTTAAAGCATTGATTGGGAGAATTATTACATCACTGTGATAGACACAGTGTTTTAAGATAGATTGTATGGCCCAGACCATCTGAAATTTCCCTTCTTTTAATTGGATCGATCCCTAGAATAAACGAAGTTTAATTGAATTTTGAGGAAAATTGAGCAGTTGTTTGCAAGACTCTGTCAATGGGCATTATTTCAATTACATGGTGATAAGCATGCAGAGGGTTTGTCAGAAACCGTGGTGGCACCTCCCAGCAGCCTGTGGGCTCAGGGAAAAGCTTTGCAGAATGCTTTTACAGGTTTCCCAGGGCATGTCATCCGTCTGGTGAAACCCACCTTGGCTCTGATGGCTTGTGTTACAATCCTCATGGACACCAGTCCTGCTGGAATGATCCTAATGTGGGTGGCACATGCTAGCAGGGTCCCACTGTTTTTTCTGGCCTCAGGCTGGAAGAAATGAGATCAAGGTCCTGCATCTCGAGCAGCTTCAGAGATGAGCTTCTATATGCTGTCCACACTTGGATGAAGAAGGTCTTGGGCTCACAGACCTAGCTAACTCTGGAAGAAACCTCAGAGATCATGGTACAACCCTTTCATTTATAGATGAGAAAACTGAGACCTGAGCAGATTAAGGGATTTGCTCAAACCCACCTAAGTCATGATCGTCAGAGACAGGATTTGAACCCAGTTTGTCTTACACCAGAGCCAATGTTCTTTCAGCAGTATCATGCTTTTTCTTCTTCTATGGTCAGTGCACACTACCCACCCACTCTTCCTTCTGACCTTGGCTCTGAGGAGTGTTGGTAGAGAGTACCAAAGCCCTCACTTTGCTGTGTTCAGTGTCCATCACCTATGTACTTTTCATTCTGACTGTTCCTTAATCACTTAATCAATAAAAATTAGTTGAGCAGTTACTATGTTCCAGGTACTGTATACTAGGTGCTGGGGGGTACAAAAACAAAATTGAAATAATCCCTGCCTTCAAAGAGTTTATATTCTAACAGAGAAGATGATAGTGATCTGTATATATATGGATGTGTGCGTGTGTATATATGTATATGTTTATACACACATGCATGCATACACGTTTATACATACATACATGCATACCCACACATCCCCATACCAACAGCCACAGGCACACATATATACTGCATCTATCTATCTATCTATCTATCTATCTATCTATCTATCTATCTATC
>NW_027187280.1:5243029-5278160 GCF_028583685.1 Petaurus breviceps papuanus | reverse complement strand
ATCTATCTATCTATCTATCTATCTATCTATCTATCTATCTATCTATCTATCTATCTATCTCCAACTGCTAACAATATTCAGTGTTTGAGGGAGCAGCATCCTTCCCTTGCAATTGGCTTGCCATTGGGCTGGTCTGCATCGTCCCCTGGGGCTCCAAAATTCCCTTGCTTCCCTCAACCTGAGGCTTTTACTTCCTATGATCCTTCAGTTCTTCCTTCCATTTGGGAAAACTATACTTCGCATCCTACATATAACACATACATTTATATATTCTTGTTGTCTTCCCTGCTAGAATATTTATGAAGTACCTCTTTGGATCGAGACAGAAGGACAGAGAGAGTTAGCTTCGATAGAGGTTCAATATATGGTCATCTAGGGTTATAGGAATTTTCTCTTTTGTCCTTCCTCATAGTTTGGTTTATTCATTTATAATAAACACTTTATCAGAATGTGATATAATAATATTATCTTTATCTAGAGGCAAACCATTATAAAAGTACATGCAAAAAAAAAAATTCAAGAGAGCAAGGGTGTCCAGAAAGTAAGCAACGTCTATTTCTCAAGCTGGAGGAAAACAAGATAAAGTGGAGAGGGGTTAAATTCACCATGTTCTGTTGTAGCAGCATATTTAGCCCAGGTAGATCACTCCTTAAGCTGGTCTTACTAGTAAGTCACAAAAGACTTCAATTGATAGTAATGATAATGGGTTCAGGGTAGCAGCATTCTTCATTTGCAATTGATTTGCTACTGGTCTGGCTTTCATCATCCCCTTGGGCTCTAAAATTCCCTGGCTTCCCCCAACCTGAGACTTTCACTTCCTAGGATTCTTTAGTTCTTCCTTCCATCTGGGAAAATTTACACTTTCCCATCAGCCCTCTTGTCAACATGGAGGTACATAGTTATAAATAAAACAGACGCAAGATAACCTTGTAGGTTAAGGCATTAGAACCTGTTAGGAACAAGAATATGTAGAAACTGAATCTTGAAGGAAACTAGGAATTTTGAGATGCAGATCTGAGGAGGGGGTATATTCCAGGCATAGGAATAGCATAAGGCAGAGAGGTGGGAGATGAAGTGTTATATGTGAAGAAATGAGAAGGTCAGTTTGGCTAGAGACTAGAGACCATAGAGAGTGTGGAGAGGAATGATGTATAATAAGACTGGAGAGGTAGGATTGAGGGGCAGGTTGTAAAAAACTTCAAATGTAAACGAAGGAGTTTATTACTCCAAGAAGTAATAGGGAGCCACCAGAGGTTATTGGATAGGGGAGACACTTGGCCAGACCTGTGCTTCGGAAAAATTACTTTGGTGTCTACAGATTGGAACGCAGAGAGACTGGAAGCAGAGAGACCAGCTAGACGTCTACTGTAATAGTCCACTCATCTTCATCCTGCTCTTGATTCGAGCCTATTGACAGCAGAGGGAAACATGCCCATTGCTTGGCTTTATATCTTGTCATTTTTGACTTTTCTCGTCATTTCATCATACAGGTTATGGCATCGCCTCCCTGATACTATGGTCTTCTTTGAGAATGAAGGAAAAGCAACGAAAGCAGCAGCAGCGGTAGCTGCAGAACTTGTGAGCTCGCGAGCTTTTACACGTGAGGCTGACATCAGTGTGCCCTCAACGGACTCTGGAAGAAGGCAGGTCTGGGGATGAGAACAAAGGACAGAAGGAAGAATGGGCAGTGGGTGCGGAACCCTGAGGAACGAGGAGGGTTTTGGTCTTCTCTGCCACCATCAGACTCAGTGAGTGTCAGAATGCAGGATTGATATCAACTTACTACCTTTGGGACCCTAGGCAAACCATTTCTGTTTTCCTGGGCTTCAGTTTCTTTTTCTATAAAATAAGGAGGCTTGATTAGTTAACTAAAAGTGCCTTTTAGCTTCAAATCTTAGATCTTAGGATCCTGAACACTGGAAATCAGCAGCATACATGGGGAGATGGAGTGTAGTAAGTGGGCATAATGCAAAATGAAACTGACCAAAGCCTGAACTCCTGATTCAGGCATCCAAGACCTTTCAATCTGATGCCAACCTACTTTTTGCGTCTCATCTCTTACTTCACATATTCACTGTTTCACTGATATTCAATCTGCCTCCCCCCATTCTCATTCTGTACTCTTCTATCACCAAGCTTTCGTTCATGGCATCCCCCCCTTCTTAGAACATCTTTTTTGAAGTCTTTCCTTTTAAAACCAACGCAGGTGCCACTTCTTTCATGAAGTCTTTCTTGAATGGCCCAGCTGACAGTAATCTTCCCTCCTCCCCTTAAATTTCCAATACCAGTTTGCCTGGCCCCTGCCTTTCTTTCTCTTATCTCATTCTCCCTGAATCATGGTTGTTTGTGTGCCTTTTTTTACTTCCTTGGAGTAAAAGATCCTCTGAGAATGAGGTAAGTGTCTTCATTCTCTTTGCATCTTTAGTGTTGGCAAAAATTTCTTTTTAGAAACAGTAATTCTACCTGCTCCTACCTCCCTCTACAGAAGAAGGAACAGCTTCTCAAAAATTCCATGAAACCAGTCAGGGCAAGGAAAAAGCCAGAGTAGCCAATCTACTGGAAATAGCTGGGGAAGCTCATTGGGCCCATAGGTTTAAAGCTTCTTTTGTCCCTGAGCACAGTAATTCCCTATTCTCTTAGTGTACTAGTGACGAACCAGGGCTTCACATCTATTTCCAAGAAGCATAGCTAATCCACCAAGGATCTCTAATTCTTGGTTTTCTGTAGGAATGAGGCTATGAAACACTGGCTGCATCCCAGAAACACAGAATCATGGGAATGATAGTTGGAAGGGACCTCAGCCACCATCTAGTTCCATGTCCAATTAATCCCCACTATGCTACATCTGACAAGTGGTTCATCTAAACTCTCCTTAAAGGCCTCCTCTGAGAGGGAATCCACCCTCTTTCAGCTGGACACTCAAAGTCCTTCATGACCTGGTACCCTGTTACCTTTCCCTGTTACCATACCCATCTTATACCTTATTCACCTCCAGGTACCCTGAAATCCAGAGACACTGTCTCTTGGCTGTTCCTTACATAAGAAACCCCATCTCTTGATTCTGGGTGTCTTCACTGTCTGTGATCCATCTCTGGAAATATTCTCCCTCCTTATCTCCTTCTTCTGGCTTCCCCATCTTCCATCAAGTCCCAGTCAACCCACTTTTTTCTTTTCATTAATTAATTTATTTTTAGTTTTCAACATTCACTTCCACAAGATTTTGAGTTCCAAATTTTCTCATCTCTCCCCTCCCCCACCCTAAGATGAATGCATTCTGATTACCCCTTCCCCCCCCCTGCCCCCCCCCCTATCACCCCCCCCCCCTTTTCTTATACCCTTCTCTTCTATTTTCCTGTAGGGAAAGATATATTTCTATACCCTGTTGCCAAAATCCCACCTTCTATGAGAAACCTTTTCTAGTCCTCCTAAATGTTAGTGTCTTCCTTCTGTGGATTATATCTGATTTGTCCTGTATGTAGTTTGTTTATACAGTTGGATTTATGTTGCTTCCCCCATTAGACTATAAGCTCCTTGAGGGCAGGGACTATCTTTTGCCTTTCTATGCATCTCCAGTGTTTAGCACAGTGCCTGGCACATGGTAGATGTTTCATAAATGCTTATTGACTAACTGACTCTCAAAGCAGCCTATTTAATTTTTAGAAAACCTTAATTATTAGAATATGGAGTCCAAATTTTCTTCTCAGTAATTCCTGGAGTCAGAAAGATTCCTCTTCCTGGGTTCAAATCAGGTCTTAGACAGTAGCTGTGTGACCCTGGGCAAGTCACTTAACCCTCAGTTTTGCTTTAGTTTTCTCATCTGTAAAATGAGTTGGAGGGGTGGCTAGGTGCACAGTGAATAGAGTACTGGCCCTGGAGTCAGGAAGACCTGAGTTCAAATCTTGCCTCAGACACTTAACACAAAAATTAGCTGTGTGACCTCGGGCAAGTCACTTAACCCCAATTGCCCTCCAAAAAAAAAAGCACCAAAAAAAAATGAGTTGGAGAAGGAAATTGCAAACCACTTCAGTCCAGTTTCTTTGTCAAGAAAACCCCAAATGGGGTCATGAAAAGTTGGACACGACTGAAAAATGACTGAACAATACCAACAAAATTCCTACTTGATGCTTCTAGTTCTATCCGTTAGAGCCAAACAGAACCTTTTCTGAATAATAATCTTTCAAGTGCTTGAAGACAGTTATCATGTTTCCCCTGAGTCTTCTCTTCTTCAGGCTAGATGTTCCGTGTTCCTTCAGTGATTCTCAGATGACACAGACTGAACTCTTCACCACCCTGGTTGCCTTCCTTAGCAAAGCTGTGGTGCCCAGGACTGAACACAAGGCACCAAATATGGCCTGACCAGGGTGAAATCCAGAGTCATATAAACACGGGATTATAATAACACTGGCCATAGACTTTAAGTCACATAGCATGATCTATGGGTTGGATTGGATAGCCTTTAAGCTCCAACCTAGTTCTAACTCTGTCATCCTTTGGGATGTTTAACTTATGCCACATAACATACACTATATTAGAGGCCATGAGGTGCAGTGAAAAGAACTGGAATATGTTTTTATCCCTTTCTACCTTAGGTCCTGGTTCACAGATAACACAAAGGAGGCATGGAGGTCTCAGACTCCAGCATCTAACAGGTTCATTCTTTTTTTTTTTTCTAAAGCAATCAGGGTTAAGTAACTTGCTCAAGGTTACACGGCCAGTTATTTCTGGGTGTGGTGCTGAGTATCTGAGCCCAGATTTGATCCAGGTCATCCCGACACTGGAGCCAGTGCTCTTACTCGCTGAGCCACCTGGCCGCCCCTAAGCAATTGGGGTTAAGTAACTTGCTCAAGGTTACACGGCCAGGTGTTTCTGGGTGGGTGCTAAGTGTCTGAGCCCGGGATTCGATCTCCAGGTCTTCTCAAGACTGGAGCCGGTGCTCTTACTCGCTGTGCTACCTGGCTGCCCTAAACAGGTTCACTCTTGATCTGGTCAGACAGGAAGGACAGGAGGATAGCTTTGGAGGAATTAATAATCTTACTTTATTCTAGTCTAGTCTTCCCAAAAGAAGTACTGATAATGGGAGCACCAACTCCTCCTACAGCATTCCCTAATCACCCTTATCACAGGGGCTGGCATGAACGGGGAAGGGGGGGGGGAGGTGCGCAACTACCCCTATGTCTCAGTGGGGTCAATCGAGACAGGCACAGCTTGTGCATTCCTCTAAATCCCCTCAAGCCTCAATGGGGGCCAGCTGAGGTAGCTACAGGCATTCCTCTAAGCATTACCCAAATCCCAAATGGAACCCTGTGAGTTCCCCTGTGAATTCCCTGTGGTTTTCCCTAAAGCCTTGATGGGGGCCAGTCAAGGCACACACAGATTTCCCACTCACTGACCAGTGCCCACTTGCTTTATAGGGCAACAGACAAAGAAGGCATGTTGCCAACAATGGCCTCATAGGTTAACTTTACCAATATTGTCATTTGACGCAAGTGTAGTAAATATCAATCATGTCACCCCCATATCTCATGGTGCAGTTGCAACAGGACTGTCTATCACCATGATTCTAAGAATCACTATCTAGGATCCTTGGGGCTATTCTGGGAGTTATTATCTAACACCTGGAAACTTGACATTGCCATGGCCATGGATCCTGAGAAAACGAAACTAAAAAGGATAACAAAATCTTCCTTTTATTCAGGTCCATAGGCAGGAGGTCACTTCATCGATGGCTCTTCATCCTCATTCTGTGCTTTATGAAATAAAGGGATTGGTCTAGATGTCCTGTAAATGCCCCTCCAGCTCTAAATCTGTGATCTTATAATACAACAATTATTATAATTGTATTTTTATCTTATGATCCAGTGAAGCAGGAAACACAATTAAAATGTGCCAGGTGACAGGGGCTGTATCAAAAATTATGTCATTTTAGTCACTCAGGGCATCTGTGATTTCACAGGTCTCCCTCTACAGAAGTGGGCCACATGCCCTCTGAGTCTCAGGATAGAATTCACAGGTTGATGTGGCTGAAATCTTCCCTTCGTGGCCAACCCCTCAGGTGATGAGTCTTCCTGCACTTAGCTAGGCTGGTCCTTGTATAGCAGACACAGCATCCATTATTGGGGTTTGTACTTGAAGCCAGTAATATAGCCAATAGGGTATTGAATGTGGAGTCAGGAAGACCCCGGTTTAAATCCCACCTCAGACACTTACTGACAGCGTGACCTAGGGTAAGTCATTTAAACTCTCTTGGTCTCACCTGTAAGAATGGAGCGTTGGGCTGACTGGACTCTAATATCCCTCATAGCTCTGGGGATTATAACAACATAGGGTCATAGACTTTAAGTCACATAGCATGGTCTATGCAACCATGTGGTTGTGGTTTTGTGGCTTTCTGATCCACTTTCGTAGGGTCTGAGTTCATACTGCTGGCACCCAGGGCAGGACAAAACAGCAGAGGACTGTGGGAGAGTTTCGGGAAAGTATCCCCAGTTTCTCTAATGAAGCTGCCACTTATCAAGTGTCAGTGTGCATTCATGAGTCACCAGCCTTGTTATGCCTTTTTAAAATGATTTCCTTTGCTGCTTTTCTAGAGAAGTGGGGTGTCAGGTACAATTCATGAATTTAAATGTCACGCTTGCTAACGACTGTGCTGTGAAACGTCATGAGAAGCAAAAATAGGAGAAAGCTATGCTGGAGGCAGAAGGTCTGGATTTGAGTCCCAGAGTTAATTAGCTGTGTGATCCTGCAGAAGTAACTTCACCTCAGTTTACTCCTCTGTAAAATGAGGACGATGATACTTGAAGCACTATAGACCCCAGAAGGCTGTGGTGAAGGAAGCATTCTGCAAACCTTAGAGTGCTAAGGGAGTACGTTTATTATCCGCACACGAGCACACTCTCTTTCCCTAGCAGACCGCCCCTCTAAATAAGTTCCCATAATCCGTATAAACTTTCATGTGGTAATATGAGTACCCTGCAACACTGAAGTTATTTGTATATTTCTCTCTTCACTAATTGCAAACAATAAAATAAACCATCAGATTGCTACACAGACGATGTTTCCATTGAAATCAAGTCAATTTCCATTTAAACAAGTGTGTGTAAAGCTCTCTTTGCAAACTAATGGAATCACTGAGCACATATTCAGAGGATGAGAAATCGCTGGCACTTTCTTGAATCTTGCAGATATTCCTATTGTCCCAGGGGTTGTGGAAATCTCTCCTCTCTCCCTACCATCCCCCACCCTGCTCCCACCCCAGAGCCCTTGAAGACAAGACCTGGATGACAGAAAGAGGCAGGGAGGAGAAAGAAGCTCCAGGGAGCCACATGTACTCAGGAGTGATCAGGGACAGGGGCAGATGGGGAGAAGTGAACCCAGGGACCTGGCCCTCATTAGTGCTAAAGAACTAAGTGCAGCAGGGAGCCATATATATATGAAGAACACCCCAGACCCATCCCTTTGCTAATATGGTAAATCCCAGGGATTGTCTAGGTCCACAAGAAAAGTGGGAGTCAGAGAGGAGGATTTCTTGATGTTCTCCAGGAATGGAATTTACTTATTGATCAACTCATCTATTCTGTATTTTCTTGTAAGTGGTAAATGAAGCCTTTCCTCCATTCAGTGTCTCCTTTGCTGAAGTGCTGGTAGAGGAGATGGAGGGTGCATTTTTGTAGGGCAGAATTAACTGGACACTGACGTGCTCAGGTTTTTCTTGAGTTGGGGCATGATCCAGAGAGATTTCATGAGAGACTCCACTCCACACCAACCTCAAATAGACCTAAATCCCTAGTATTAGGAGGCCGATAGGCAGTATTTATTGTCTTCTCTTCTGGGTATGATATTTCTTTAGTGAATGTGAGGCAAAACCTCAGCATTATTTTGACTTGCATTTCTCTTAGTATTAGTGTCTCAGAGAAGTCTCTTATGTGCTTGTTAATAGTTTATACTTCTTCTTTTGATAACCATTTATTCATATTCTTTATTACTTATCCATAGGGGAAAGACTGAATGATAGTCATGTCAATTCTTTGTGTATCTCAGATATCAGACCCCCATCAGAGATATTTGATGCAAAGATTTTCTTTTTAGTTAAGTTTCCCTTCTTATCATGGCTAATTGATTTTATTAATGCAAATGCTTTTGAACTTCATTTAATTCAAATCTATTTTACCTTTTGTGATCTCTGTCCTTGGTTTGCTTAAGAATTCTCTCTGAAGTCATAGTTCTGAAAGCTACCTGATCAAGTTTCTCTCTCTCTCTCTCTCTCTCTCTCTCTCTCTCTCTCTCTCTCTCTCTCTCTCTCCCCCCAATGGTATGACCTTTTTAATTTAGTTTGTGTATGTATTTTGAACTAATTGTTTTATGCGGTGTGAGATGGCTTGAATGTAATTTCTTTCAAATTTCTTTACTGTTTTCGAGGTATGACCTTTCATATGGGATGGTCATCCACTGGGCCAGAGACCCTGTCTATGAGTATTATGGAGGTGGAACAGTGGGGATAGAAAAGACCCTGATTCCTTTCTCTCTTCCTTAAAACAGGAGTTCTTAACCTGGGATCTGAGAACTTAAAATTTTTTGATAACTATTTCACTATAATTGCTTTCCTTTGTCATCCTACATATTTTATTTTTATGAATTTAAAAACATTGATCTGAGAATGGGTTTATAAGTTTCACCAGACTTCACGTAGTAGGTGCTCAGTAGTGTTTGTGGAATTGACCTTAACAGAGACAGGCTTTTTTAACCTGAGTTTGGTGCATATCTACTAACTCAGATCCAAATTTTAGCTGGATACATGGAACAGTGTTGATAAGGAAAATATTTCATCTGCGTGGTTCTCATTGGCCATTGGTGATAATAACATGTAAGAAAGCTGTTTCTTCTTCTCTTCCTCTGGTTTATCCTTGTTGACTTTTGTGAATGACCACATTCTGATTTCCATATATTTTCTGTATTTAGAAGTAGATTTCAAAAATGATATATTTTTGACTGTTTTAATGTGAAGGTATGAATTGTTGAAATCAGAAACCTGAAGCTTTTGCAATTATTATATTTGCATAAGAATGCTAATGATTTGGCTTCCAATGTAAACAATTTCTTTGCCTTTGAGGAATTTCATCCAGGAATATGGAAGACTGGGTGCCCTGGGATACGCTGCTGTCCTAGGAGCTGAAATAAAAAGCTGGGGAGCCAGGTGAGGTTACAGTGAGCTGCTGGGCCCAAGGAAGTAGCAGGAGAGAAAAGTAGCTGCTGGGATCCAGGTTGAGCTGGATGGGCAGTTCCTGGATTCTAAGGGCTACCGACTCTGGGCCCTGATTCCTAGGCTAACTTGAAGCCTGTGTAGGTTCTCTAGGGTGACAAATAGGGGATTAATCAACCAAAGTGTGAAGAACAGGCATTGGTCTAGGGCCCAGATGTTAAGAAAGGCCTAGCCAAAATCAGTCAGTGGACCTAAAACAAAATGCACTTATGTTACTCTGGGAATTTTTTTTTTTTTAATTAGAAAGGAGAAAGAGTTGGGTATGGAGAGTGTTTGCTGAAGAAAGCCAACTATTGTTTCTGAGTTTGGTAATTTGAGGAATGACAGAAGGTAAATATGAATTTGGTAAGTTTGAGTGGGTTACCAAGGGTTACTAGAGTCACTGAATTTTCTTTGGCTTGAAAGGTGAGAGACAAAACCCGGTAAGGTAAGTCTCTTGTCACTGAAGGATACAGGCTAGAGGACCACCTCTCTTGGTGGGTAGGTTTCATTTCACATGTTTTTATATTCTGGTCAAAATGGTAGATTCACTCTTCCCCAAACATACTATTTCATCTCACACCTCTGTTCTTTTGTGTAGTCTGTCCCCCAAACCTGGAATGTTCTCTTTCCACACCTCCACTTTTTGGAGTCCCTAACTCTCCACAAGGACTGTTTAAATGCCACCTCCCAGATGAGGGCTTTCTCCCTACGGGTGGTGGTACTCTCCATTCCACCCATCCCCCTCCCTATTTTCAAATGATTTTATATCCACTTGTAATTTGTATTTAGTCATGTGCACTTGTTTTCTCTGGCAGAATATAAGCTTCTTGAAGGCAGGGATGGTTTAATTTTTGTCTTTTTATATCTAGCACATATTACAGCATCTGACATGTAGAAAGAGCTTAATAAACACTCGTTTAATTGAATGAATGCTGAAGAGGATATTTCTTCCCTGACTGGACTAGATTAGAGGTTCTTAACCTTTTTTGTGTTATGGATCCCTCTGGCAGTCTGATGAAGCCAATGAACCCCTTCTCAGAATAATGTTTTTAAGGGTACCTAGGATTACAAAGGAAACCAAATGTGTTGTAATAAAGACATAATGTTTATCCTCTCCAAGTTCAGTAACTCCTTAGGGGTCCAAGGACCCTAGTTTAAGGATCCCTAGACTAGAAGATCTTTAAGACCTCACCCAGTCTTAACAGTCTATGTTTTGAAGATTTTATGATCCAAAGGGTTTGTGATTTCATGATGCTGAGTTTCAGTTTTTTTCCCAAGGAAAACAATAGGGTCTCTCCTTTTCTCCTATATTCCCTCCCTTGGTAACCTCATCAGATCCCATCAGTTTACCTGTAACCTTTATGAAGATGACCATAAAGTGTATATATCAAACTCACCTCTCTTCTGACCGTTGGCATTACCAGTTTTGAATTGGACATTTCAATGTCCCAAAGACATCTGAAACTCAATATGTCCAAAACTAAACTTTTTTTCCTTCTAAATTCTTCCCTTTTCCAAATTTCCCTATTTTTGCGTGTAAGCTGTTGTGTGTGGACCGGTGGTGGTTACGTACATCTACATGGGTCTGTATAGAAGAGGATTAGAGAGAGGCAAGAATAGATATCTCCAGAATCTCTTCCCCTCACCATTCTTCCAGGAGGGAAATAGAAGGTTGGGGCCAGAGGCTAGCCACTCTGCTCTCCTCAGAGAGAGTACTGGGTTAGAATTATATTTGTCTTTTCCCTCAAATATTATTGGTCTAGGAGAGATAATTTTTAGGTTCAAGCTATACTTCTGATTGCTATTCCTTAATGGGGAAAGGAGGGCCCTAAGTGTTATATTCGAGGCTTAACTTCCTTCCTACCACAATGCTAGCAAAGAAACCCATTTACCCAAGTACAACAGAAATCAGAGAAAGTATACGTAGAAAATATGTGCCACGGGATACAGAGTGAATGAGCTTTTCCTTTGGGAGTGAGGTACCTCAGCTCAACCAAGAGAGAGTCCCCAGATTTCACCCAAGGGGAATTCCCTGAATTCTCTGGTGTAATAACAGGGAATAGGGACATTATCAAATTTCTACATGTTGGCTTCTTCCTAGAATCTTTCTCATCCTCCAAGAATCTAAAGAGAAGTTGGGATCACATACCTTTTCTCTTGATGCTGGCAGCTAGAAAAGCAGGGATCTCTCTCCTCTCCCCTTCTCATCAATTCTGCCTGCCTCTAATGCAGGAACAGCTCATCTAGTAATCAATCTTCACCAACAAGGATAGAGTCCCATACAGTTGACCCTTTGAACCAGAGCTACATTTAGGAAGTACCTTTATCCTCTCAATCTTTTAGGTTTGTAACTTTATTATCCTGCAATGAATTATCCTGTATTCCTCATGCTCTCTTACCCCACATGTTCAATCTGTAGTAAAGCCTTATAGTTCCTACGTTCAACCCAATCTAGTCCAATTCAATAAACGTTTGTTAAGTACCCATTCTGTGCTAGGAACTGGGGATGCAATTAATAAAAAAAAGACACTCCCTGCCTCTCAAAGGCCATCTAATGGAGGGAGATGCCCCATGAAAGGAGACTAGACTGAGGAACACCAGAGGGTGTCTTCACCTCTCTGTATTTGGACCAGTCTTTCCCCTCACATACCTATGACCTTATTTCAGGCTCTCATCACTTCTCTCCCAGATTATTGTAACATTCTCCTAATTGGCCTTTCACCATTCCCATCTATCCTACACATTGCTGCCAAAGTACAGACCTGCCTATGTGCCACCCCTCCCACTCAACTACCTCTAATGGCTTCCAGCTGCCTCGAGGATAAAATATAAGCTCCTCTGTTTAGTTTTTAAGTCCCTATAGAGCCCTGTCCCAACCTACCTTTTTAGTGTCTGCCTTCTGCACTTTGTAATCTGGCCAAACGGGCCTTCTCCTGTCTCTGTGTTTACATTGACTGTCCCTCATTCCCAGAATGCCCTCCCTCCTTACTTCTGCTCCAACAGTCCTAGGCTTTTCCATTGTGATGCAGCTCAGGGGCCATCTCTTACATGAAGCTCTCCTTGTACTATCTTATGTTTGCTTTGTACATATATACAAATGTGTATTTATTAACACACACACACATATAGGTATATCTACCTACCACATATGTACATACAGACTTGTCTACCCCATTAGAATGTAAGTTCATTGCAGGAAAGGATTATTTTGTTCTTTATACTTATATCCCTAGTGCTTTATATCCCTATTACAGTGACACATAGTAGGTACCTGTCAGTTGATGGACTGATTACTCTAAGAATCACAGACTCTAAACCAAAGGGCTGTTGCTATGCCTGTCCCTCCATTTCAAGGACCAAAAAGTGATACATCACTCTCGAAATCATCATGTAATCAGTCAACAAGCATGTGTTATATACTTACTATGTGCCAGGTGCCAATGATACAAAGACAAAAATGAAACAATCCTCCAAAAACCTGTATTCTGTTGAAGAAAAATATGTCCAGAGGAGAGAATTAGAATACAGAGGTAGTTGAGATGGAATGAAATTTTCTAAGTCTTTTTGAGCAGAAGAAGGGAAACTATCTGTCTTATTCCATGTCAGAGATAAAATGTGTGTGTGTCTGGGGTGGGGGGAAAGGAATTAGACTCCAGGCATCATGGCTTCACCAGTTCTTTCTTGTAACAGTGTGGATCCTAATGAATTCATTTGGTATTCACTGCCTGTCACCCACACTTCTGTAAGGCTTCAACTGTAATTTAGGACAATTAAAATGAAGTGTTAGTGAGTAGTGTTTTTTTTCCTCTCCCCCGAATTGAAGAGCCTGAAATGGTCGGGTTTTTTTTTTTTTTTGGTACTTGAGAGAAGAGATGCTGCCCAAGACCCATCATACAATGCTGATACTAGCTTCAGAACTCATGGTTTGATCTTGCAAGCTTAATGAATTAATACAGCAGACAGAATTTTCATGGGTCAGTGTGTTGGGATGGCCTAAAGATCCATCTCGATTAAAGATCAGGCAAGACTAATTGAAAATACCTGGACTGGTTGGCTTTTAAAACCCCCAACAAGCAGCCACCCCCATGGTGCCAGGAAGGCACAGCCTCCTAAGATGTATGGATGTAAGGGAACAATTTGTCACATACTTCATACTTCATGCTGTAAATTAGACAATCTTTCATAATCACCAGGAAGGGGTGGGGGTGAGGGGGGGGGGAAGAAACCCAATCAATTTGGGTGTAAAATCCTAGAGTCCTTTTGAAAATACAATTGAAACATAATTCCTCCTACATTTCCCAGTTAATTATCATTTGCAATATTTTTTTTGGCACCAGGGCTCTGCTAGCAGGGAGGGCTCATTTCTTCCTAACAATACCACTTTCAGGATTCATTTATCTTGTCTTTTAGACTAATTATCCCAAATTCACCAATAGGCTGTCACACTTACATGAGCCAATAAAGGCAGTTTTAAATCAGCGACTTACGTCTGGGCCACGGAAGCAGCGTTTCTGAATGGCGGCTAACCAGTGCCATCCATCTGTGATCACAACAGTAAAGGGAGAACAACAACATTAGGGCTGGTATGAGTGATCATGCTTATTTATATGCAAATACGTTTGACAAATCAATAATGTATGATTTAGCTGTTCAGTGTGCATTAGTGGGAGAGCCGGCAATCCCAGGTGGCCGACTCAAACGGAGTGTCTGTTGCTGCCCCCGCCCCTGCTACCACTCTCCCTCACACCTGGTCCTACCTCCTGGTATCTTCTTATCCTATGCTTCCTGCAGGTCTCTTCCTTCGTCTTACAGCTTTCTGTGGTCTCCCAGTATCTGAGTCAGGGCTGGTCTTGTAGGGATCTCCAGGGCTCCCAGTTTCCAGGGCTCTCCTCCTATAGATCACAGAGCAAAGGATTTAGAGTTTTGAAGGACTTTTTTTTGGTGGGGGTTCTGGATTTATGAGTACATCTGTGTAGGTACACCCAGTGTGAAAATTCCCTGCAACAACATAGACTGACAACTTCCTATAACTCCTAGTTTTAGGGGTGAGAGGCATAGTCATTTCCCTGAGGCCACATAGTAGGTCTTTGTCAGAGGCAGAACTTAAATACCAGTCTTTCTGATTCCAAGACTAGCCCTCTATCTACTAAGGCCAGGAAACTTCTCACTCTCATTTTACAGGTGAGAAAACCAAGGTTCCAGGAGGTCATGAATAAACATGAAGAAACAGGATTTGAAATTTAATTCTAAATTCAGACCTGTTTCTGCTTCACTTGGTCCTGAAGAAAAGGCCTCAAGGCCCAGGGAGGAAAAGAGCCATAGAAGGAGCTGGGGATTGGTGACTGAGGATGTGGGTTGGTTTACTTGGGATTAGTGGTAGTGGGGATTGGTTTCTGGCTCTGGGTCATGGATGGTACAGTAGAATCATTAAGTTCCATGTGTGGAGCATAGTGTGAGACTGTTTCAGGGTCCCAGGGTCTGTTCCTAATAAATGCAAATTCTTTCTTTAACCATAGTTAGTCTATACACAATTATTAAGCACTTAGTATGTACCAGTCACTCTGACATAAACTCTGGGAAAACAATGAAAGGTAAAAGACAGTCCCTACCCTCAAGGAGCTCACTGTCTAAATGGGGCAGAAAACATGCAAACAACTATGTCAAAATGGCTATTTAAAGCATAAATTTGAAATAGTTATCAGAGGGAAGGCCCTGGATTTAAGTGAGATAGGAAAAGGCGTGATTTTAACTGGGTCTTGAAGGAGGAAGCCAGGGAAGCAAGGAGGTGGAGAGGAAAAGGGAAAGCATTCTAGGCACCAGGAAAAGACAGATGAGAGATGGAATATCACATGAGAGAAACATGAGCTGGAATGGGGACGAGTACTTTGAATAGGAACTATCCATTGTTTAAGGTCATAGAATCAGAGATTAAAAGGTCATGACCTTCAGAGGTCATCCAGTCCAGTCCCCTGCATTTTAATTTTTTGGTTCGTCAATAAGCATTTATTAAGCACCTACTGTGTATCAGGTACTATGCTAAGCACTGAGGAAACAAAGAGAAGTGAAAGATAGCCTCTGCCTTTAAAGAACTCAGCCTTCTGGTAGTGAGTTTCTTGACACTTAACTAGGCTTAGATCCTTGAGGCAGATACAATTAATTATTATTTTAGACTTTCTTTTCTTTTTTAAAAATAATATTTTATTTTCTCCCAGTTACACATAAAGACATCTCTTAACATTCATTAAAAAAAATTGAGTTCCAAAGTTTCCCCTTCATTTTACAAATGAAGAAACCAAGAAATCTCAAGAGAGGTTATGATTTGCCCAGAGTCACAGCCCAAAGACAGAATTTGAAACCAGGGTCCAAATTAAGACACTGTCGTATTGTGTTGGAGAGTTGGAATTAGGAGCCTTGGGTTTGAATCTTGATTCTGTTATTTCTTAGCTATGTGGCCCTGGATGAGTCAGGCATCTTTTCTGGGCTTGTGTTTCTTCCATTACTCTGAGATGATCTTTCACCTCTCCATCATGTGAATTTAAATCCAGAGGAGGTGCTCAAGCGCTCAGGGTTGGAGACTTCAATTCAGGAAGAAAAAGTGCAATAGCATAAAGAACATTCTCCAGGGCTCTTGAACTCATAGAGGTTTCTCCCATAGTTATTGTCCTGCTGAATGGTCACTGCTCCTGTTTTCCTTCTTCCTGGCTCTCTTTTCTTACTGCTTTCACTGCCCTTGTGTTAGGGTCTTGTCACCTCTGATTCAGACCTTCAGTTGCCTTCTAAGCAGTATTTTTGCCTCCTGATTCTCCTGTGACAAACTGTCATGCTCATTTCTGCAGAATAATCTTCCCATGATAACATCATTCTCCTCAAAAAAATTCAAGGGTTTCCCATGACTTATGGCTACATTTTTCAAATTGGGGTTCATGGAATCTTTGGCTTCTGCAAAGTAGTCTGGGAAAAAAAAGTTGTACCAGCAAGTAAACCCTCGGAACAAACCCCATTTCCTTGGTTCTCTCTGAGATCTATTCCTGACTTTGGACTTTCTCTACCATATATACTATGTAAATATACGTATATTATATATTTACATATTATATGTATTATTATATATATATATATTTACATATGGTTGTAACACTCATGGGTAACTGGATAAAATCAAAGTGATGAGATCTCTGGGTCACTGAGTATAGTGTCTATCATATATTAAGATATACATGGATAGGAATAAGTAAAATGAGCTAATGTAAAAGCCATTCACCAGTTATCTTCTTTGGAGATCAAGTTCAATACCCCCTTATTTTGCAGATGGGGAAACTGAGGCCTGGGGAAGCAAAATGACTTATTCTATGTTACAGAGAGACTTGTTGGTAGAATTGGACTTGAAACCAATGTTTACTTCTTACCCAATGCTTTTTTCACAATGCTGTCAAATTTCCAAACTCAGGCCTTTTGGAAAAGAGAACACTATCTGCCCTTTGCTATAGAGCTATGAGGGGTGGTGAGTTATAATGTGCCATTTTTCTTCACATTCATGAAACATTATTCTGTCACGTAAATTTCTAGGGAGTTGTGGTTTTACATTAGCTGATTTTACTTAGGTCAATCAATCAATTAATCAAAAGTCATTTAATAAGCATCTGATTTATGCCAGACACTGTGGTAAAAGTAAAATATGTAAGTTTCTCCCCTCAGAGAGCATACCTTCTAACATGGAAACAAGTACATATGTAAATATATTCAAAATACAAAGAAATTGTAACTGGGGGAAGCAGGAAAGGATTCATGAATGACTGAAGGAAAAAAAAAACACCTTAATTAAGCACTTACTATGTACCAAGCACTTTGCTAAGCCTTGGGGATACAAGTAGAAAAAGTCAAACAGTCCCTGCTCTCCTGGAACTCACACTGTAAAATAGAGGAGACGATGAAAGACAAAGTACAGGCACAGGGTATCTGGAAAGGCAAAGATGTTCTAAGAGTCAGTTTGGTGATGGTTTTCCAGGAGCCTGATGATTCTTTTTTTTAAGTTAATTTATTTATTTTTAATTTTCAACATCCACTTCCATAAGTTTTCAATTTTCTCCCCCTCACTTTCCTCCTCCCTCCCCAAGACAGCATGTGATCTGATATAGGCTCTACATATACATTCCTATTAAACATTCCTATTTTCACATTAGTCATGTTGTATAGAAGAATTATAATGAATGAGAGAAACCATGAGAAACAAAACAAAAACCAAAAGAAAAAGAAAAAAGTTTCTTCGCTCTGCATTCCAACTCAATATTTCTTTCTCTGGGTGTGGATAACTTTTGGAATTTTTAGGTCCTTGCACTGCTGAGAAGGAGCCTGATGATTCTTAAATTAACTCTCAATCAGTTTTCAAGGTCAGTTTTTGAGAATAACTACCTCATAATATCTTCTGTGTTTTCAATCTTTTGTTTTGTTCTAATATTTCTTCTTGGCTCCCGGAGTAATCGAGTTCTGTTTGTCCCATACTCATTTTATAGGAGTCTGCTGTTTGGGAAGGTTTTTTTTATCTTCCATTCTAAGCTATTTATTTTTCCTCCAAGAGTTATTTTGTATTTTATCTTTTATTTCATTTCTTCCAGGCATCCTTGTAGTCCTAATAACCAAGCCATTTTTTGAGGGTTTGTACTTGTGGAGTTATTTTCTTCTTCTGGGTTTTCCTCTTGGGACTCTTTTGATCCACAGTATTTCTTTGTAGTGTCTAGTGTCTTCTTATATTTACTCATATCACCAGCCTCAGTTCCTGATTTGGGATGTTAGGTAGGGTCAAGGTCTAACCACTTCTGTAGTCTTGGATAGGGTGGTCACCCTGTATGGTACTGACCTTGATTTCTTGAGCTCCTGTTGCTGACTTTGACCTCCCTTGGTATGTCTGCACTCAGGCTACAGGCTTTAGAATACCTTGGATTGTTCCAGGCATTGTGCTCTAGACTTCAATTTTCTTAGGGGCCCTGTCAGAGCCTTCTGGGTGTCTAGTTTCCCTTCAGAGCACTTTTGGATCCCTGCCTCACCTGGAACAGAGTGCTTTGGGGTTCAGGTGACCCCTGGAGTATCTCTGATCAGAGAGCTGCTAGGGTTCCTCCTAAGAACCCCTCCTTCATCACCTACAGATTTCTGGCTGTCTTTTTGTGCGGTCCTAGAGGGGATGAAGGAGTTTAAGATTACTTCTATTTGGATTTCTTGATCATTATTCTATCTGGTGCTCTTCTATGTCTTTGCTGGAGTATGTGGGAGAACTAGACTTCTACCTGACTTTCTATCAACTAGAAATGATAGGGTTTATATTTTGATGGGGGAAGCAACCAGTCCAAATCCACATTTCTTACCTTCTCAGCTTCTTTGCTTGCTTATACCACTTCCTGCTCCTGGAATCCCCTCCCTCATTACTGTCTGTCAAAATCCTACCCATCTTTCAAGGATCAGCTCCAATGCTATGTCCTCCATGAAGCCTTTTCTGATCTTTCCAGCTGGTGGTGACCTTTCCCTCACCGGAACTCACAGCATTTTTTTCTTGTTCTTGTATGCACTTAACATTCTCATTTGCATTATATTTGCATGCATGCCTCTTGCTTTACTTGTCTTTTATTTCCTCTCAGGAATCAGTGCATAGTAGGTGCTTGCTGAATGAATGAATGAGTCTTCTTGGACATGTCCCGTGTTTCTGTCCTTGTTCTGCCAAGGCATACTTAATTCTGGTTCCGGGGTGAGATTTTACATTGTTTTTCAGGGTAGGCTTTCAATGTTAATTTTCCAAATTACATCTTCCACTATAGATAGAATATCTTAATTAAGGGAAATTCCCAGTATAGAGAAAATGTTTTTTAAAGAGGGGAGAATATCAGAATAGAGGTTCATCCTTGGGGACACAGTTTGGTGTAGTTGAAAGAAGGCTGCTCTTTGAATCAAAGGGTTGGAGTTCAAATCCCAGGTCTGACACTGACCAATGTTAAAATTGTGACTCAGTTTCCTTATCTGTTGAGAAAAATCTAGTAAGAAGCTATAAGTAAAGCATTTTACAAATATAGTCTTATAATGTGTCAACTACTATAATTTTGAGTGAAGTGCATCCTAAGTATTGAAGAGACATAGAAATGGGAACTGTTATTATCCTGGAAAAGAGGGAATGTCCTGGAAAGATGGGAACATCAAAGGTAGCTTCTTCCCATTACAGGCCTTAAAAGTAAGTCTCCCAGCTACTTCTGACCACTAGAAATACCTGTCATGATGTTCAGCTCTGAAAACCTCACAAGGATTCTCTAGTCTATTAAGTGGAAAATGGGACCCCAAGCCTCCTCTATCCCTACTATTCACTTCTGACCACCACCCCAGCTTTGGACCCCAACCTTAATCCCCTACTGCTTATACTTTTCCCAAATTTTAACATTAACATTCAATCCCAGCTCTTTGCTGGTGGAAACCAAACATAGGGTACTGGGAGCCATGAGAGCAGTCTGCAGGGCAAATGATTTCAAGTTAGGATGTAGACCATGCTTTCCCTTGGTCTCCTCAGTGCCTGATGGATGGATATCTGACGGATGGTTCAGAGCTAGTTATCTTAAAGATCACCAAATCATGTGTAATAAGAGGACCAGGTGAAAGAACTGGGGACATTTAGTTTGGAGAAGAAAGAACTTGAAGGGGACATAATCGCTGACTTCACATATCTGAAGAGTTAACACGGAGAAGAGGCCCAGGAAGAAAGACCTTGGAACAATGGGTAGAAGGTGCAAAAGATAGATCTTGGCCTGATATAAGGGTGTATGTTGAATGGTAAGAAGCATCAGAAGTAGAATATGAATCCATGTCCTTTAACTAGAAGACCAGTGTTCTTTCTCTGAACCACTAAGAACCAAAGACTTAGTGGCAAAGGTGAGATTACATATCATATTGACCACAGATCTAGGACCACAGAGATGTCAGAAGCCATCTAATCAATTCTCTCAATTTAGAGATGAAAATACTGTGGCCCAGAGGGGTTGACTTATCTAGTGTCACACACGTGGTAATTACAAGAGACAAGATTTGAACCATTCACCAGCTGCATGACCTTTGATTTAATTGAAGGAACAATTGGTGTGTTGTCTATCTGTGCGTACCATTGGGATAGGAAACAGTAAAGAGTTTGAATAGAAAGCCTGCCAGCAAAGGGCTTGCAATCTAGTTAGGGTGTTGTTAAACCTACGAAACAGCCAGGGGATTAAATCAAGGGCAGGACTGTGAGAGCCTAAAGTTCCTTCTACTAGTGACTTCTCTGCTGGAGCCAGAAGTTCCCTCCCCCACCCCTCCCATGTGGCCAAGTACAATCCTGGCTCCAGAGACCCTGCCTAGAGCAACCTCCTTCTTCCAGGAGCATTGATCCTTCAGGCTGATTAATGTGCTGATAAGCTGAAGATGGCCAATGCATTAAGGCTCTGATGGAAACAGCCACATTGAGTGGCACCATGTGGCTGAAACTCTCCAGTTGCACTTTCTAGCTGCCGGATCCATTATTTGGATGTTGGTTTTCAGGCCACACCAGCCAAAGCATCCAAGACTGGCCACTTCTCTCTTCTTGGCGCCTTGGTGGCCACGGGACCAGCACTCCCTCCTGCCTCCGGCCACTGTGCCCTGCCTGCACCCCTCCAGCCTTGCCATTCCAGCAGCTGGTTCTGCCGCTCAGGTCTCAGCTGTTGCAGAGAGAGCTGGTGCCTGAAACCTCCCCCAACAAAGCCCCCCCTTCTCCCCTCCCTTTGCAGTGGGTTCTGTCTTGTAGAATGCTAGAACCAGGCAGGGGAGTGTAGGGGCTGGCAGTGAGGGGTGGAGCGCATCTGATGACCCACACAAATTGTCACGTAAACTCTGGCAGATTCTGGCATCTTCCAGGGCCCAGTGAGCTCTCATTCTGATGTGGAAGCGACGTTTGTAGGTCATCACTTGGAGGAGCTGGCGGTCTCTGCGGCACCATTACTCAGAGATGGGAAGGGCTCATCTGGTGGCTGTCACAGTGGAAACTGTGACTCAGCAATCTGAGCAGTGAAAGTGACAATTCAAAGGGGTCCCAAAGGACCCCATGGAGAAAAAAGAGCAAGTGTGTGTGTGTGTGTGTGTGTGTGTGTGTGTGTGTGTGTGTGTGTGAGTGTGAGTGTGTGAGAGAGACAGACAGACAGAGACAGAGAGACAAGAGACAGACAAAGTGACAGAGATGAAAGGGATTAAAGGTTTTGTGAGAGCAACTGTCTACTGTTACAACTCCCCTTTCACATGGGTCATTTCTCTTAAGTAAGTGCAGTCTCTGGGAGACATAGGACCCCAAAATTAAGAGCTGTAAGGACTTTCTAATTTAAAATAAACTTGCACATGAAGAATCTGAGTCCTAAGGAGTTAAATGACTCACCCAAGGTCACACAGATAAAAAGAGTCAGAACTGTGGTTGGAAACTCAGATACCTCTGATTTCAGAGCCAGAGTAACTTTCCACTTATATTACTTCAAAAAAGACATATAAGCAGAAGTAGCTTCTGAAAGCAGCAGGCATATACTTTGCCAGGAGTAATTCCTCAGAGTGGCAGAAGAAGAGCATGAGGAACTTGTTAGTGAAACCCGGAATATGATTGTGGGAGCTGGCCTTTGTGGACACAGGTTTTGTCCATCAAGGGATGGGCCCTGCGGCATCTCCTGTAGATGTAGAATAGAGAACCCTGCAAAAAGGTTCCTGGAGTAGCATCCCATTGGCCCCGACAGGTTTGCCTGTGTCCACGAGTGGGTGTAGCCAGGAAGAAGTAGACATTAATATAGGTCACTTACACTGGGCCAGTGGATGGGTGGGGACCCTGCCCTTTGTAGAAAGTCTTATCTGTCTAAGGCCAAGTATGTAGAAGAGGCAGTGAGATGTAGAGATTGTGGACGTGCAGCCCTGCTATGAGCCCAAGTCTCCTGACTCTGACACAGGCTGTGTGATTCTTGGTAAATCACGTTTTCTGAGCCTCAGTTTTTCATCTATAAAATAGGGATAATACCTTGGGACACCTTCCCCCCCGCCCCCAAACCTCTGTCTCTTAGAATCTAGTGCCCTTCACAGTTTTTTCCTTCCACTTTCTACAGTCTTTCCTCATTCTTCCCCTTCTTGCCTCACGGCAGCTGCTAGCAACTATCCTTCCAATTACCTTGTATTTAATTTGTACCTATAGGTATATATGCATATTGATATCAGTTTGGTTAGAGAGACATATAGCAAGACATATAGCCAGACACCTACAGATGTAGATAAAAATTGGGAAGGATACAGATATATTGCCTTTGCCTATTATATAAAACAAGCTCCTTGAGGACGGGGAATTGTTCCATTTTGTCTTTGTATACCTATTAGCACCTAGTGAGGGACTTAATAAATGCTTGTGGGGAAAAGAGACTGAAACTGTAATTTAGTACAGAGGGGACAAAACTGCCTCTATCACATACATGCAGGTCAGCACCTCTCCTACTAAAAACCTTGGAGTTGCCTGGAATGCTAAGGGTTAAGGGACTTGCCCAGGGTCACTTAGCTAGTACGCCAGAGGCAGGACAGCCGAAGCCAGCTATCTGTCCTCACTACTCCACACTCTCCCACGCTGATCGCTTATTATTCTTGGCTAAACGACAGGCTGGGTGATATTTCCAAGAGGCATTTAGGCCAGTATAGAACGAGGCGGGGACCGGGGCCGCCAAGGCGCAGTTGCCTCCGCCCGCGGGGGTGAGCAAGTACCCTTGGCTCCTCTCCATCCTTCCGGGAAGGCTGCATTTCCCTTCCCAACTCTAATTCTGAATTCCGCCCTGGATGGATGGGGAAGCAGCCGCCGCTGCACTGGCCTAGGAACCTTCTCTGTAGAAGTTTCCAAGAATCAGACAGTGGAGGCAGGAAGCAGATATTTTGCTGACTTGAATAAAAGAGCAAGGTTTAGTTAAAATGATATGGGGTATCATCAATTCCAGCTAACGACACCCCTCCTGCTTCCGGGGGATATTTTTCTTGCTTCGCCTCCTGGGCCATTAATGACAGTCCTCGCCCGCCCATGCACACGCCCAGCTTAGTCCGGCGCGAGGCATCGCATTGAGCAGCGACGTTTCCTGTGGGGTGTTTACGTCCATGAAATATTCAAAGTGCCGTGTTCCTTTCTTCCCCATCTTTCTTCATATTCCGCGTGGCCACTCGATTGCTATGTAAATAAAGTGCAGCACCACTCCATCCGCCTCGGCCACCCTGCATTATTTAAGCGCGGAGAGCCATGCATCATTCCTTATGTGGCTCATTGGTGGGACCCTGCTGGGTATTTGGCAATAAAGCCTTAGAGAGCCTCATCAGAAACAGCAGTTGGTCTAGTGGAAGTTCATTTATGCATGAAATATTCACACAGCAACAGTGCAGCCTTTAAACATCAGTAATTGTGGGGTTTCTATTGCTCCTAACTAGCGCCTCTAAATTATTGCAAAAGACCGGCCAATTTACAAATTACATATATTTGTCATGCTTTTGTACCTTTACTGAACTAACCATGATGGCACTGGCATCTTTTTTTAATGCATACATTCACCGACGCTCCGTGTGGAGCAAAGACAGCCTCTTCCCTGCAAGCCCTGCCAGTCTGTTGGAAGCAACTGCAATGTTTGCTGGGCTGGGTCCTTGTGGCTGTGGGTTATCACGGAGGCCTTTGGCTCTGAACCATTGATTCAAGAATTCAGTAAAACAATGCATTTATTAAGCACTTACTTTATGCCAGCTAAGAGGCAAGATATTATAGCAGGTGGAGAGCCAACCTCCATAAATCAGAGGACCTCCGTTCAAGATATACTTCTGACTTATGTTGACTGTGTGACCCTGGGCAAGTCACTTAAGTTTTCAGTGACTACAGGCAACTCTCTAAGATGATATGATGTAGAGCTGGTGATGAGCTGCACAGTACTAGGAAGAATTCCTAACCCTATGTCATTGAAATCACATGTTGGTCCCAAATTCAAATTCCAAGATGCATTAGTTTCTGAGGACACAGTCGCAAAACGA
Source organism: Petaurus breviceps papuanus (assembly GCF_028583685.1). Classification (NCBI taxonomy): domain Eukaryota; kingdom Metazoa; phylum Chordata; class Mammalia; order Diprotodontia; family Petauridae; genus Petaurus; species Petaurus breviceps. The sequence goes on along the minus strand of NW_027187280.1, from coordinate 5,253,880 downwards.
AGATAATGCCTGCCTTCAGGAGCTTACATTCTTCTGCTGTGGTTAGGTAGGGTACCTTGGGCAACAACATGTACTCATCTAAGTAAATATAAGATATATACAGTGTAATTTCAGGAGGGAGGCACCAACCACTGTGGGATTCAGGAAGGCTTCTTCTATTAGGTGGTCCTTGAACTGAGTCCTGAAAAGGGTTGAGGGGTGGAGATAAGGAGGGAGAACATTGTAGACATGAGGGGCAGGCTATGCAAAGATACAGAGGACATTAAATATCCTGTACTTTGAAAAGGACTATTTGGCTTGAGCAATGAATGAGTGAAGGGGTGGAATGTGCAACCAGCTGGAAAGATAGGCTAGAATCAGATTGTGAAGGGCTTCAAATGCCAGAAAGTGTCTACATTTTTTCTAAGGGGAAATTGGGAGCTGATGAAGCTTTCTAAGGAGGGAAGTGACATGGTCAGTTTTATACTTTAGGAATATCAATTTGGCAGCTGTTTGGAGGTTAGATTAGAAAGGGGAGAGGCTTAGAAAGAGGGAGACCAATTAGAAAGCTGTTTTAAGAGATCAGCAGAATGAAGACAAAGGTTGAACTAGGCTGATTGTGGTGTGAGTGGAGAAAAGGGAATGGATGTTAGAGATATTGCAGTGATGAACTGGGCAACCCCTGGCAATGGATCAGATATGAACAAGTGAGGGAGAATGAGGATTCAAGCAAAGTGCCTGCTCCATGACAACCAGGCATGACTGACTCTGCCTACACGGGCTCCTCCATGCTTGCTTGTAGGGGCAGAGCCTTATTGCATGCTTATTGGCAAACCATTTGGGCTTTTCCACTTTGGGAACAACTTGAGGATTCCAAGCACACTGGAGCACTAAGTAGATTGCAGTTGACCTTGAATCCTAGGTCAACAATGGTACCACAAAAGCAAAGGTTTAGGTCTGTATGGTGCCATCTTCCAGACCTTAAATTCCAGAGGACAAAAATGAAAATCTGAGTATCATGTCAAAGGGACTCCATGTAAAAGATCAATACATTCCATTAGACATTATAGGGAGAAGAGAGTCGTCTTCCTGCTCCCTACCCTTTTTCCCCCATTCTTTTTTTTTTAAATAAAGATAGAGAAATAAAACTCAGAGGGGGAAGTGACTTACTCAAGGCCACACATCTACTAAGTGGAAGAACCATGATTTTATAGGAGGCTGAAAATCCATTCCCATACATTATACTCTTTTGCCCCTATCTTTTCCCAGGACTGCAATCTGCAGATCTTTAATCAGGAGATTAAACCATGCATCACTTCTGTTTCTTCAGAAGAGACCAACCTGTACCAAAATTCAATATCCCTGGCTTAATTTTCCTTTAGATCCTTTGGGTCTTTCCCTTTGTTGGGCAGTCAGCAGAGGTCATATCTTTTCCCCATTCACCCCTGAAATCATGTCTCTTAGAAATGGAGTCAGAACACAGACCACCATGAATATCAGAACCATAGCTTGGCTTTGATTCTACTTTTAAAATACCTACTTCTTTACCTCTGAAACTCAAAGTCAAATGTCAGACAACCATTACCCACTATATCCACTACAGTCATGTGGACTATCAGAGGTGAAAGGGCCTTTAGAAGCTGGAACATGGATTGTTAGAACTGGAAGAGAGGTTAGAACCTGGGAGAGAGACATTATTTATCCTTATTCACTCTTCATTCCAGACAAGCCACCATAATTGTTCTTCCTTTTATGGGACATTCCATCTCTTTCTGCTGTGACTTTGTCCAGGCTGTCTGTCCCCCAATCCTAGAATGCTCTCCCACCTCCCCTCTTCCTCTGGGAATCCCCTGACTCCTCTTAAGGCTCAGCTCAAGTGTGTACAAAGAGGGCTTTCCTCATATCTCAGCTATTAGAGGCAGAAGGGAGCTTAGAATCACCTGTAGCTTGATTCCTTTTTAATGTTTATTAAGCACATACAATGTTTAAAGCATGATGTTAGAGGCTATTTCTTAATTTTATAGATGGGGCAACCGAACGCCAATCCCTCCACCTTGTTATTCAGTCATTTTTTCAGTCAACTCTTGACCCCATTTGGGGTCTTGGCAGAGATACTGGAGTGGTTTGCCATTTCTTTCTCCAGCTCATTTTATAGAGGGGGAAACTGAGGCAAACAGGGTTAAGTGACTTGCCCAAGATCACACAGTCAGACTTGAATTCAAGAAGATGAGTCTTCCTGACTCCAGGTGCTCTATCCAGTGCCTCAAAACCCAGTGCTTTGAAAAGACTGAGCCTCAGACAAACTTTTGAGATAGCTATTATTTTCAAATAAACTTCCTGGTCTGAGCTCCTTTCAAAGTGTCTTGGATTTGGAGTTGTTTCCTGGTTTGATTCCTGACTTTGACACTTAGTCCCTATGTGATCTTGGACAAGTAATCCACGCCCCCCCCCCCATTTTCTTCCTCTAAATAAAATAAGGGGACGTGACCGCGTGATTTCTAAGGCCCCTTCCAACTCCGAATTTTATGATCCTGTGATCTTTTCCCCCTTGGTCCACTCTGAAGGAGGCTCAGCTCACTCCACCCTGGAGTTTTGCAGTGAGAACACTTGGCTCCAGCCCTGTTCTTGACCCCCGAGAGATTCTGTTTATATATCTCTGACCTGTTCCCTTCCCTCCCTGTGGGATCCCCAGTGGGTTCTGAATCGGAGCTCAAACCAAGGCTTCAAGTCAGGTGGAGAAATAAATGTGGGGAGGGGAACATCCCTCTGGGTCTGGTTGGCTCCGAGTCAAGTTGAGGGTGGTTGGTGTGAAAGTCAGCAACTCTTTTCCAGTTCAGCCTGGTAGTTCTCAGCTATCAGAGGCTCCAAGGGCCTATCAAACCTAGCAAGCCCTTACCTCTGCAAGCCCCAGGTGGCCTCTTTCTCTGCTGTCCGGGATGACGTGGCTTCCTTCTTTAGGCAACAAAAGCATGGGGGCAGAAAATCAAGGGGCCTAGGTGGTCAAGGGGAGAGGCCTAGGATTTTTCCAGCAAACTTTACTGTTTCATGTTTTCATTACTGGAGATCTCAGGCCCCACCCTAAAGGATTAGAGATAAATTGAGGACATAGGTGTAGTGGATGGTCTTGGGCAGTTTACTCAGGAATGTCAGGGTCCCACGACTTTTGAGGTTTCCAGTTTCTAACATAGAGAGACTAGGGACAGAGTAGGCAGCCTCTGATGACCTTGAGACACAGTCTTATCACTGGCCAGGTTCTTTGGTATATGCTGTGTTGTAAGACTTTCAGCAACTTGAAGTACCGAGGACTGCAGCACTCTTCAGGACATATTCGACATAGGGGAGCTGCCCAACACAGACACAGACACAGACACAGACACACACCCTCCATCCCTCCCTCCCTCCCTCCCTCCCCAAAAGTCTCACCTGGTTCTCTTGTTCTCCTTAATTATAGCACAAAAGGAGCTCCATAGTATGGGCCAGTTTAGAAACACCATCACAGAAGCTTGGGATAGCTGGCTGTAGGCAGTCCCAGATGGAGACAGAGGCTAGCACCCTCCAGGATTTCTGACACTATTGCCTTCTTTCTCCACAGATCAATTACCTTAGCTTCTCGATTGTGGTATGATGTACCCCAATGTATCATGAGAGTAACGGGGGATAATTGGGGTGATTGTCAGTCCCTCTAGGTACCTGAAGGCAGAACAGCCAATATCATTCTAGGGAGGTGGGAAGGACACAAGACCCGGTAGGGAGGAGAAAGTCCTTAGTTAATATCCCATGATAATTCCTCTGAAGAAGAGAGAGGTATTTTCTTGAACCTGTTTTTGTGGGTTCAGGGCTTTGAAAGAGACTCTTACATTGATAGAATATTGCTTGTCTTCTGATGGTCCTAAGGACTAACTTAACTAAGTGTAAGAACAAATGTAGAATGGTTTTCTGATTCCTAGACCCTCTTGCCTGTACTTTGTCCATCTGGGAGATAGACAGATATGGGTAGAGCATGTATGGCCTGGTAATTAACCCTGGATGGGAGACCCATTCTGGAAAATTCTGGAAAGAATTTTTGCCGGTAAGAAGTCATGCAGGGGACCTTGTAGCAGTGGTTATATCAGCCTGGGGTTGAGGAAGGTAGATGATTACAAAATTCAGCCGCATTTACAGATGGCCCCTGTATGAGCAGAAGCAAATTAGTGACTGTCCAGGGAAACTGAGGCATGCTCACTCAGAAAATCCAGCCAGGCTAAGGTGCTGGAGGTAGGAGTGGGTGCTGGAAGTTGTGTTATTGGCGGTGCTCTTTCCTTAGTTGCAGATGCAAATACAGCTGCTTAGTTACCCTTCTACCTTCTCCAAAATGCATCAAAAGGACTCCCCAGCCCAACCTGATCATGCCACCATAGGCTGGTGTCTAGTGTCCAATGCTCAATCTCACAAGCCAGGGTTGGCCTTAGTAAGGACTTGAGAGGAAGTCTGTTTTCTGGTAACACAAGATGCTCCAACTAGGAACTTCAAATTTCCCGAATTACTGAAGCAGGCTATTGAGATTCAAACATTTCCTGCCCTCCCCCCTCTTTACTGAATCACTAGTGAGAGGAGATTAGGAAGGAAGAAGGGAAGAAGGACCAGACCCTTCATGCAGCAGGTGCACACAACTCCAATAGCTAATGTTATGGGTTGTTTTCTCCCACCCTCATCCCCCTTTAAAAAGATCCTCAGCCAAAATGAATTGCTTGACTCTCCTCCTGAATCTGGCTTATTTGAGGGGTGAGGGGCTGGTTTGTTGAGAGTCCAGAAAATGAAACCTCTAGATTTCAGGCATGGATGTGACGATGACTAGTGGGACGTGGATGGGGAGAGGGCGAAGGCTTCCTTAAATGATTAGCTTGGCACCCCTCCACTGTGCTGCTGCTCTGTTAATTAAACCACGGACATATGTTAAGGCTGTTTTACAAGCATCTGGAAGAAAAAAATTACCATTTTTTATCACTGTCACTGCAATTTATGAATAGTACACATGTGTATAGGTGGGCAGGGGGAAAGGTGGTGTTTCTCTGAAAGGTGAAGGGGTTTCTTTTGGTTGGTGGGAGGACACCCCAAGGGACGGGGTGGGATGAACTGGTACTGCTGCCTAGATTTTGCTTCCTAAGCCCAAACAGTATTAGATGGTGCAGAATGGCGATCAAAAACACCTTTGGGAAAGGCACTATGCATCAGCTCAGCTGGATGGTGTCCCTTGTTGGACAACATGATGGTGAATTTGGTCTCCCGTGTCTCATGACCACCTGGGGGTGGGGGAGGTTGCGGTTATGGAGCGAATCAAATGGCACATCTGCTGCAGCATCAGCACCTTCTCCCAACACTTCAGGGGCCTTCCCTCCTCCAGTAGAATTCTCCTGGATTTCTTGCAAGGGAGGAAAAGAGGAGAGCTGGGAGGGCTGTTTCCTGACAAAGTTTCTGAGGAAGGCTGGTGTTCATGGGACCAGCTGGAAGACATCGTAGAGGTCATCTTGTTCAATTACCTAATTTTATTTTATTTTTTTGCTTTTTTGAAGGGCAGTTGGGGTCAAGTGACTTGCCCAAGGTCACACAGCTAGTGTTATGTGTCTGAGGCTGGATTTGAACTCAGGTCCTCCTGACTTCAGGGCTAGTGCTCTGTTCATTGCTCCACCTAGCCCCTCCAGTCACCCCATTTTAAAGGTGAAGAAACTGAGGCCCATTCTGGATTTGCTTCAGAGCACTCAGGTAGTGAGCAGCACTCAGAATTGGAAACTCTGATTCCAGATCTCAGCTACTTCCCACTGTACCACACAGCATCCCTGATGGGAGAATGCCTGGATCCTGCTGCCTTGTAAGTTGCTCAAAAATAAGGATTGAGTTATTTTTTATCTTAACATCCTTGTCAACCCTGAGCACAGGGTTTTCCACATAGAAATGCTACTGTCCCAAAGCAAGAAGGCAGACCTGAGCTCTGCAAGGAGAGAGCCTTCCAGAGTAGAATTGGCCCTTCCATGAAGCTGTTGGGAATGATTCATTTGCAATCCTGGAGTCTATTTATGTGGCCAATTCTTAGTGAGTGCTCAGTGCACATCTTGTAACTATTTCATGATTTTGGACAACAGTTTCCCAAGTTCTAGCGAACAAAAACAGTAACAATAACAATAAAAATAATAGCAGCTAACCTTTAGATAGTGCTTTACATATATTATCTCATTTGATCTTCACAACAATCCTGTGAGGTAGGTGCTATTTTATCCCCAATTTACAGATGAGGAAACCGAGGCTGAAGGTGTTAAGTGACTTGATCAGGGTCAAAGGGAACAGGGTAGTTGGTGCCTGCCTTAGTACTGGTATTAGAGAAGAATAAAATGTCTATAGATTATTTCAGGAATAAAGTAACCTTTTCCCCCCAAAACAATAATTTATAAAAAGGTTCTTTTTGAAACTTTTTATTTATATCTTTTGTTTCTACATCACCTCCATTTCTAACTATATCCCTTTAAATTTTTAAAATTTATTTTATTCTGAACTTAATAAAGCAAACATTTCTATGACATAGTAGAACAGGAAAAAAAGATAATTGCAAATGAAGCTGCAAATCTATTATGTACCCTTGCTATTCCTTTCAAATATGTCATAAAATTGTCATGTAACTTTCTTTTTCTTCTTTTCTTTTTTTTCTCCCCTCTCCCCACCCTGTAGAGATGGCTACCACGAGACACAAATATTTATATGTATATGTACATATATATGTATATATATATATCTTTGTGAAATCATTCTCTATATATTTCTATTTATCAGTTCTTTCTCTGGATGCAGATAGCAGGTCCTTTGTAGTTAAACAAAAGAGAAAAAGTTTTAGCAAACTACAAACCTATCAACCACGTGTGACAGTCTATAATCTGTGTCCATGGTTCCCCATGTTTACATAGGAAGGAAGAAGGGGAATATTTGAAGGCTTAGCTTAACAAGCACTTCTACAAGCTCCACTAAAGGCTTCCAGGGCAGCACTGTCCTGATACTTCACTGTGACCTAGAAGTACCCTGAGTTTCAAAGGGCCCCAGATTGGCTCTTTGGATAGAGTGCTGGACTTGGAGCCAGGAAGACTCGAGTTCAAATCTTGCCTCAGACACTTACTAGCTGCGAAAGTGAGACCACTATGTGTCTCAGTTTTCTTATCTGTAAAAGGAGAGGGTTGACTTTCATGGCTTCTAAAGTGCTTTCTAGCTCTGAATCTGTAATTCTGAGATCTTACCATGATGGAAGATCATCAGATATATAGATCTAGTGACCAGGTCGTGTCTCTGTCATCTGAGAGTCTTCATATACAATCCAGATATCACTTCCTATATCAGGTCTTTCTTAATTGTTGAAGTTATTAATCTGCTTTTTGAAGTTCCTTTAAGTTATTTTATATATCCTTTGCAATTATTTACCAGTGCACATGTCATGACCCTCCTCCCCTGTAAGGATTGTTTCATTTTTGTCTACATGTAGCTTGCACCCAGCCTGGAACATAGTAGGTATTTAATAAGTGCTCCTTGAATTAAAATGAATTGAAATGAAGAAGCTGCTTAGTGATAGATTTTTTTTGGGGGGGGGGGGGGGAGGGAGAAATAGCAGTTCATGAGAGGGGTTGTCAGATTGTGGTAGGTTCCTGGATTCCTGAAGCATGAAAGTATTTCTAAAGCCAAATGACTTGATTCTTTATTCCCTTTGCTCACAACAGGTCTTTGAACTAGGCTGAGGTTGAGAAGACCCAATTACTACCCCAAAGAGTTTCCTAATTGCCCTGGGGGACAGCACAACAAATATTCACCAAAAAAACCCCCAGAAATCTGTCCTTGGGAAGTGTTTAGACCAGGTTCTAAATATAGGGCTAGACTAGGGCTCAAGAGTGAATACCCAGCATGGAGACATCTTCAGGGAAGGCCCATTGGAAGGAGTTAAGCGGGACCTCCCAGAAGGCCTACTGAGATATGAGTCATGAGAGAAAAGACAGGAGACTTTGGTTTCTTTCTTCAGGGAAAGTTAAGAAAGGATAAGACAGGTGATGGTCTCAAGCAGGAAGCAGGAGTCATGGGGCAAGGGCTGGTGGAGGATGTTCCAGTCAATCTCTGAATTAGAATAAATAAAATACCTTCTCCCGAATGGACATGTTGGATATGTTCCCAGTTCTAGAATTTCTGATTGGCCTCTGCCAACTCTGACAATACGTTTATCAGCAGAGACATTTTTACGTCCACATTTTCTTTAAGGCCAGAGTCATCTGTGTGTGACAGTGCTCTAAACAGACAGAAGAGAGCACACTCACATGCTGTTTACTTGGGCTTCTCCATCATTAGCTTGCCAGTGGCAGGAGACTTTTAAGGCTTTGGATGAAGAACCACATAGACATTAGGCACGAATCAGATGCCTTAGAGCCCAGACAAGGATCTATGTTTATCTCTTTTTTTTCCCTCTCTAAACCAAATGCTTAATTTTTATACTTGTTAATATTTCACAGTGAATGGACCCTATCTATAGCTAGGAGAACTCTGTTGAAAGAAAGCTCACCACCGAGCTATCTACAGCCAGACCACGTGTGGCACCCGCACATTTCCTTTCTAGGGTCCTCTTGCTGTCACCTTTATTCTCCCACATATTTTTTTTCCCGATCTCAACACCTGCTCTGTTACCTTCTATCCCAACATTTAAAAATCATCTGTTCATGTTTCTTATTGGCTTACCAGGCTCCACAAACAAACTCCGTATTAATGTTCCTCTGATGCAAATGTTTAGTTGGTTCTATATGGATGTTATTAAAGTAATGAATGCAGAAAAGGATGGATGATCAAGGCTGGGAATCAATCTTGGCCTCCTGATGAGATCATTAAGCACTGGGGCTTTGCTCTCACAGGTTGAGATTTCATCCAGAAGTCCCCTCCCCCCAACCCATCCCTTGTACTCCTCCATTCCCTCCCCCTCCTGTCCTCATTGATTTATACTGATAGAAGCCACCCCTCCCCCATCCATTACCCTCTCTGCGATGCTATCTCACCATGGAAAATCTATGGGAGTCAAATGGAATTTTTATTTTTGCAACTGAATTAATGCTTTTTAAAGAAGGAGTTTTAACCACGCTTCCCTTCTTCAAAGAAAGATTCTAAGAACAAAATCCCAACCTCAAAAGCTGAGTCTAAGGCATTAAAAGACTGGACAATTTTTTTCTGAGAGGAATCACATGGGCAGACTAGTAGACCATTTGTCCAAAGTGTTACTTGGTAAGTGCAGCCAGTGTGTTATGATAACAACAATATGATTATGTTGCTACAAAACAGTTTTTTAATCCACTTGTTCAATAATCCTCAGAACATTATATATTAAATAATAATAGCGGGATAGTGATTCATCCTGGCACTATCTCTTTTTGAACCCCACTGAAAAAAGAAGAGAATGAGATGATGATGAGGAGGAAACCAGACTTAGTGATCAATGCAGATTATGCAAGGAAAAGGTTGAAACTGTGTAACTCCACACTGCAGGATGCAAAAATTTATCATCTGCCAAATATCTAGTAAGACATGACCTGGTAGGTAGAATTCTACACCAGAAGCTCTTTGTCTTTCATGGATTGACAGACAACACATACCCATACTATAAATACTGACCTAATAATGTCCTGGGAACTCGACTAATAAGCTGTACTACAATTGGGTCATTATTACGAACCAAACTGGTGCCCCCAATAGCTGGGACAAAACAATGATTCATAGAAACTTAAGGACATTTGAATAGACATTGCCATCTCAAATAATCACAGTCTTCAAACTGCAAGAAGCAGGAAACTCTCAAAATATGGAGACCTAGCTGATGAGATAAAATCATGGGAAACAGGATGATGCACATATCATTCCCATCATCCTGTCAGACACTGGAGCTGTACAAAGGATGCTGTCAGTGAAGCTACAGAGGATGGGCTGACATCCTAATACTTTTATTTAACTACAAAAATAGAAATACTTTATCCACCTGTACTATAGTCTATAGAACATTAAATATAAAAGAATAGTAGCAGTAGAACCACTTGTCTGAGGATTATTTATATCGTAACTCCAAGGAATGAGATGGAAACGATTTTCCGATAGCAATAATAGTAATGACCACAGCTCACATTTGTTATGCTTTATAATTCTCAAAGTACTTTCTGCACAAACCTCTGAAATGTTATTAGGTAGATAGAATAAGCCTTGTTATTCTTATTTTGTAGAGAAGGAAGGCGAAGCTCAGAGAGATGGAGATGCTTTGTCAATCTAGTGAGTAGCAGAGCCAAGACTCAAAGCTGGGTCTGAACCTAGGGTATAAACCTGGGTCGGATTGGTTTTAAACTCAGTGCTCTGTCTACTGCTTCACTATGCATTGGAGGCTTTCTGAGTTATAGTAGTCACATGTTTCTATGGTAATTTATGATGTACAGAACAGTTTATAGACATCATCTTATTTGATATTCAGGATAACAATATAAACTAGGCAGTGACACTATTCTCTGGCTGCCCCCCAAACCTGACCTCCCTGGCTTCCTTTAAGGAATTCCTTCCAATTAAAATCTCTCCTCCTGCAGGAAGCCTTCTCCTAACCTATTTTAATTCCAGTGCCTTCCCTTTGCTAGTTATTTTCTATTTATCTTGTATATTGTTTGTTCCTATGTATTTGTTTGCTTGTTGTATCTTCCGTTGGATTGTAAGATCTTTGAGGGCAGAGACTGTCTTTTGCCTCTTTTTGCATCTCTGGCTCTTAGCACAGTTCTGGCACATAGCAGGTGCTTAAACAAATGTTTATTGAATTAAAATCTCTCTCTCTCTCTCTCTCTCTCTCTCTCTCTCTCTCTCTCTCTC
>NW_027187280.1:5191663-5242929 GCF_028583685.1 Petaurus breviceps papuanus | reverse complement strand
TTTCCCGGCCTCGTCTCAACTAACATTCATTCAACAAAACGGACTTAAACTAAATTTTTTTTTGTTTTTAAATCTCCCCCCCCCCCCCCCTCCAAAGGCTAAAAACCTTATGCATCTTGCAAAACTGCAGTTCCAGGAACCCGATTTTGCAGGTAAGGAACCTGAGGTCTGGAGAAAATAAGTCCAAAATCATACTGCTGATAAACTACAGACACAAGACTATTCAATTCAATATTCAATTTGATTAGGCCAGAAGACTAGAATCAAAGTCTTCCCTGCCTAGAGTTCTGATGCTACTTCCATTACCCCAAGCTGCTCTGTAGGGCCCCATTCATTGTGTGTTGATAGTGGAGGGTTAGAATTTTAGGGAGGTTTGATTTCCTGAGACTTCCTGGAACTGCAGTTTTGCAAGATGAAGAAGGTTTTTAGCCTTTTTCCATTCCCTTATCCCTCTCCTCCCAGTAAATCTTACTTTTGGGACAGCTTGGAAGATGATGGGCTTAATTAATGCTGCGGCTAAGGAGGTGATAAAAGATGTTTGGGTCAAGGTCTAACCTGCCTTAAAGGGCTGGAAGAAACAGGATGTAGGGTTGATGGCAGTGAGGACCTGGTAGAATCCACACTATTTGAATCTTTTCCATCTGCAGTCCCTAGATTACAAACCCTAAAAGGGTCTGGAATCAGGAAGACTCATCTTTTCAAGTTCAAATCCAGCCTCAGACATTTGTTAGCTGTGTGACCTTGGGCAAGTCACTTAACTCTGTTTGCCTCAGTTTCATCATCTGTAAAATAAGTTGGAGAAAGAAATGGCAAACCCCTCCAGTATCTTTGCCAAGAAAACCCCAGATGGGGTCATGAAGAGTTGGACACGACTGAACAGATACTAAAAGGGATACAAAATGAGACAAAGGGCAGTCATCTTGGAGAAGCTTGTTTGTTGGACTGGGGAGAGAGCACACACGCTATACCCATAGGAAAAAAAAAATTTCAAGAACATTTGCAAAGGGATAGAAATATACAAAATTTAATGGATGAACCAGAGGGCATACTCATCTCCAGGAAGGAAGAGTTGATGTTGGAAGCAGGGTGTGATAATCAGGTCAGGAAATTTCAAGGAACATAGATGGAACCATATACTAAGTTGCTGTAACTATGAAGTTTATCGATAGCATACAAAACAGTTTAGTGGATTTCCTCATTCATACAAAAGGACACAAAACTTTAATACTTTTTCCCTCACTGTCATCCAGGGGTGCTGGGAGGCTGAAATGAGATAATAGATGTAAAACATTTTGCAAATCATAAAGCACTATTTAAATGACAGTTATTGTTATTATTGATAACCTCATTCCCTGAGCCTTTTACTATACTCCTGCTGAGCTCAAGCCAGGTTCCTAGAGCAAGATAGGAGTGTGGTGGTAAAATGTTTAACAACTGGGCTCTCTTGGAAAAAAATGTATGAACACTCATTTTAAAGTTTAATCCACATTATTAACTCTTTCTTACAACCAGTGGGAAAAAAATAAATCAAGCTCTGATTTTTCCAATTTTCCAATGTGTAAATACTAAATCTGAAAATTTAACAGTTGGCTTACTAGCCAACTTAGAGCTGGTTCCAGCACACCGGTGCTGCCATTTCTGGGTCCTGCTTTGGCCTGGAGCAGGGAAGTGACATTGCACATGTACGTAGCTAAGTCCCAGGCGCCCAACTAGGTACAGGATTGTAGGGGGCTGTGAGGTTTTATATTAGGGTAGATAAAATAAGCTAGAGTCTTTTTTTTGAACAAATGAACTAGTCTTAGATTTAAGTAGATAACACTAAGTTAACTTAAGTTTTTCTAACAGCTTAGTTGTTAGAATTCCTTGGGAGTGAGGACCTGTACTTATGTACATTCATCAGTGATTCTGGCTATCTCCTTTTCTCCTGTTTCCTTAGGATTGAGGCACTGATTTAACCATCTTTTCTTAACAGGGTGGTTGAACTGGGGGGGTGGGAAGACATTAGCTACTGCCAGTAACCCTGAGAGTGGTGCCACCTTCTCCCCCACATTGTGGCTACCATCTGCCAATATATAGACACAGGGACTTTTTGTTTTTCGTATTTTTTGGCCCGTGGTATAGGCTAGAAACTCATCCTGTTGTTGCAGAGCGAGCTACCCTTAAAGGAAGGAGAGAGAGACTCAGTCAGATCAGACTTCTTTGTGGCCAAGCAATGTGGCTGTGGGAATTTGACTTTCCTCGTATGTCTGCTTATGTTCCTTTGTGTGTTAGTGGAAGCTGGGTGTTTCACACCTCAGTTGGCTGAGATCTTGAACGCAGAGAACAGCAGAAGGTTTGGTGGCTATGAACCTGTGTGACAAGATCAGTAATGGCTGTGTCCTTGAAAATACGTCCCGAACTCTTCCCCTTTCTCTGGTGTGTGCGCACAATATCCCTCTGGGCAAATTGGAAGAGTCCCGGCCCAAATATTTCTCTGTTGCCCTTAACTGGGCCAGTAGAAGAGCCTGATATAGTCACACCTACCACTTGTGTGGAAGAGAAAGAGATGATAAAGGAAAGGAACAGGGATGGAGGAAGAGAGACAGAAGAAAAGAAAAAAAGAGATAGAGACAAAGGGAGGGGAAGGACAAAGAAAAGAAACTCCAAGCTTGCAAACACTTGTTAAGGAGATGTCTAGATCCTTCAAACTGGTGTCTGTAAATAGAGAACAGGATGAGGCTAGGACCGTAGCACTGGAGTTAGAAGAGAGATTGTAGGAGAGATTTGGAGCTAGAAAGGACTTTAGAGCTAGACCAGTCTCTATCTAGCCCCTTTCTCTCCACCCTCCACCCCTGCACCTTATTTTACAGTTGAAGAAACTAAAGCTCAGAGATATTAAGTCATTTGTCCAAGGTTGCACAGATAGCAGATAAGGAACTGGCATGTCTAGAATTTGAATCCAGGTTCTCTGACACTGACTGTTTTTTCCTCTCCCATGTTGCCTCTTTAATTTTACTCATTTGAGTAAGCAAAATCTGGCTCCAAAGAGAGTTTGGGGCTTCCTCAACTTCTTGACTTGCTTGAGATGATTTCTCTCTTCAGCTAACATTCCCTGACTGATGAATTCATCCTCTCATTGGCTTTGCCTGTGTAAAGATAGCTTCATGCTGCCAGTGTAGACATAGCTTCCAATGTGAGAACAGCCATGGCATCATCAATTTGAAAGCAAAAATGGCCCCATCAAGTTCACTTTGGGAGTGGCTGCATCTTGAAAATCACTCCTGGTGGATTGGTTTACAAGTGCTCATCTCTCAGTGAGAGGGTTTGGCAATATATCTGACAAAAGAAATGCTAACATTCTTAGGAGCTGCATTGGGGTCAGCAGCCTGTTGTGAAGATCGAGGGCTAACTCTGGATCAAAGAACCTGGGATTAGATAACAGATCTAGTACTTGCTGGCTTTGTGACCTTGGGCACATCATTATTGAACCTTGGACTTAGTCAACTCCCATGGCTCCCTATTACCTCAAGGATCAAATAAAAACTCTTCTGCTTGGCATTTGGAGCCTTTTAAAATGTGGCTCCCACCTTTAGGTAGGTTGATATTATATATTCAGGCATATACATTTTTACCCTTCACACATTCTTTCCTCCAGTCAAACTGGCCTTCTTTCTATTGAGTGCACATAGCTTTGAGGAGGTCCCTGGTTTAGTTAATTCTCCCTTGTATTTATTTTGTATACAGTTGTACGTATTTTGTACATAGTTATATGTATACATGGTGTCCCTCTTCTGAAGAATGTCATCTCCTTGAGGGCAGGGTCTTTCATATTTATTTTTGTTTCCCCAGAAGCTAGCATGATGCCTGGCACATAGGTAGTGTTTAATAAATATTTGTTAATTGATGAATTGCTTTCTCTTCTTTAGGCCTCATTTCCATTAGAGAGTTTCTTGGATCCCTTCCACCTCTCAATCCTGTGCTTCCATGATGGGAGAATCCTTGACTTCTTCTGTTCCACTTAACTTCATAGATTTAGAGTTAAGAGGGACCTTAGGGTTCATACAATCTAATCCTCTTGTTTTATGCATGAGGAAATAAGGCCCATCAAAGTTCAGTGTCTTTCTCGTGATCACACAGTTAGTATCAGAGACAGGATTTGAACCCAGGGCTTCCTGACTCCAGGTCTGACATACTAACTGCAAGTCCACCTTGCTTCTTCTCCGGCCTCAATTGGGGAACAGGCAGAATCTGAAGCCCAGTATGCAGTACTTGTGACACAGTTCTCCCTGACAAGAGAGCCGTTTGCTGTCACTGACTTTGCCTACATGGGTTAATAAAGCTATCTATCATCCTTCCTGATGACAGATATCTAAATGCTTGAATAATACATGCCTTGAAGGAGGAGGAGGCTGCCTTTCCGTTGCCTGGCCAGGTTTCCCAACAGGCAGAGAAGTTCTCTAGAAGTGACCGGAATTCACTGCAACTCAGAAACTGCAATGTGGAAACTGCAATGTGGAAGGCATAAATATGTCCCCCAACGCATCCCCCAAGGCCTTGGAATTTGGATGGGAGGGAATATGGCATCCAGGTCCTGGGACAGGCCTGATTTTAAGTGCAACTTTTATAGACCAATCTGGCAGAATTGTTCTCCGAGTTAAATGAAGCAAAGACTTTGTAGAAGTATTCTTGCAAACAATATAATGTGTCGCTTGAAGAGCTATAATCAGGCTAGCGGAAAATGCAGTTCTCACTGCAAACTTGGTGTAGACTGACTGTACTTTACATTTACCATTTCACTGGTTCTGGTGAAAGGCTATAGAAATAGCAGCCTGCACTTTCTACATATGTAGGCTCTCTACCCACAGAGATCAACATGCATTGTTATGTATATCTGCTTTTTACACAATAGGGAAGAATTTAAAAGCTTCACCTTTAGCTCTATGTTGGGCTGGCAGTCTGGCTTTACAGATAAATAAATGTCTGTGCAAAGCATCCTTTCTTGATTCCCTGGCCCCTGCAGTGCCCCCCAGAATGAATTTTGGAGTTTTCTGAATGGGAGCTCAGGGACTAAGCACATGCTACGGAAAGCTGGGCTCCCCTCTAGACCAGAAACTTAACCTGGGGCCTGTTAACTTATGCTTAAAAAATATCTTGATAATTCTATTTCAATATAATTGGTTTCTTTTATAATCCTATATTTTTTCTATTCATTTTGCATGAATCCATTTTTATTATCTTGAGAAGGGTCCATAGAATTTTTCAGAAAAAGTTCATAACCAAAAAAAAAAAAAAAGGTCCAGAACCCCAGCTCTACATTTTTGAGGGAGATGGAATGATATTACCCAGGCTATTCATCAAGGGGGGAATAGATTCCCCCTGTCTCATGGGTGGGCCTCGCTAAAGGGCTAGGGCTCTGCCTAGGGAATTGTCAATGCTGATGTTCTCTGGGTCCGTGCTCTCTGCCCAAGGCAGGACCCATGGTGGAGAAGGAGGGCAGTGGGAGAAGTGGGCAGGGAGACAGGAGATATTAGTTATGCTTTTTGTTCCTTTTATATTTGATCTTTATTTCATGGTCTCACCTGGCGCAGGCAGATGGAGATACAGGACATTCCCAGGGGTCTCTTCCAGCACCAGGCTGGGATAGGGCCTGCCTCTTCACTCAGCCCAAGCAGGTCCCAGCTTCTTTTCTCTCCTTTTCCTTGGGCTACTTCAGTCCAGATAATAATAATAGTAATGAGAGGATGCATTTTTAAATGATGTTTTATGGTTTACACAATATTGTTCTATGGGGAAAAGGATATTGGCTCTGAAGGCAGAGGATCTGAGTTCTGATCCTACCTCTGTCAATGTGTGACCTTGGGTAAGTTACTTAACCTTTCTAGGCCTGTTTCCCCCATCTGTAGGATGAGGGTACTAGATCGTCTCCAAGGTCCCTTCTGGCACTAAATCTATAATCTTGTGATTCATGTGAGGTTAGCAGAGGATTGCTGTCCCTGCTTTACAGATGAGGGAATTGAGGCCAGGAGCCATTAAGGAATGTGTTCATGGTCTCATAGCAAGGACTAGAGCTGGGGCTGATGGATTTAAGGTCTACAGGTTCCAGGTAGATTGTGTTTTTTCCATAGCACCAGAGCAGCTGAGCTTACACACACCTGTGGAATTCATTTGGTCCCTCCCTACACTACAAATCCCTTCCTAACTCTGGGCTGAGAGTTGCCTCTCCAAGATCCCTCTCTTTTCTTTTCTTGCTCATGTCCACACTCTATTTACTATTCCTGGGGTTGGTCATGGCAAAGCCTTCTTTATCTCTCTTTGGAGGTGGATCCCCTAGGTTCTCATGAGGCTTCCCTGGCAAGGCCCCCAGCAAGGAAACAGTTAATGGCTTTACATCTAAAGTGCTCATCTGCAACTCTCCATTTGTTCTGTAGTCCAGCAGCTGCATGGGTTGAGATAATTCTGTCAGTGCATGCCGTTTGTACCCAGAACATGCCGGGTAAATTTGTTAGAGAATACCCCAGGCTAACACATCATTACACTCACAAACTCATCTATCTTTGACTTCAGATTAATTCTTTTTTTTCTCTCTCTTCACCTCCTCCATAAATCCTGGTGCACTTAATTAATTTCTGTTCCAGTATAAGGTCCATAATACAGAATTGTTCAAGCAAACACAAAATTAATTATTCTATTTACAGCCTTCTCATTGAAAGGAGCATTTCATCTTTCATAATTACATTTTGGAACGTCCAATTATGAATTCAGGCTTCTGCTGTTTTGCATACCGTGATTGTACACAAGTGTCCCTGTGCCGGGGAGGGCTGGGGCTCCGGGCTCCTGCTGCCTTCCAATTACGCTAGAATCAAGTACAGTTCCGGTTTCACAAACCTTTTCAAGGAGACAGAAAAAAAGGGCTTGATAAAGAAGCATAGTGGGGGATGAATGCAGACATGAATGGGAGGAGGTGGAGGAGGAAAAGGAGAAGGGGAAGGAGAAGAAAGAAGAGACTGGTACATCTGGGAACTCAAAGAACCAGGCAGCTTCAAATAGAGGCAGTAAAACTTCTCTCCTCAACAGGGAAAAGACCCTATCTCTGCCAGTTCACAGAGCAGAGTCTTGGGCCTCTTGAGAAGTCACTGAGCCGAATCGCTTCATCTTGTCCACCTGGGGGTTATTCTGTGGGGGCAGAGTTCTCATGCCAGGAGCTGTCTGAGGACTTTGGACAACTTGAGTGTTTGCGGCAGTTTGACTGGGCAGGCTCAGGGTCTGAGAGAAGTTTAGTCCTATTCTTTCCTCCCATCGAGAACTCTGGGATGAAGGATTTGGCTGTTGTTCTAAACCTTGGGGTCATCTCTGATCCTTCTCTCTCCCTCAGTTCTCATCTCTAAGTTTCCTGCCCACTTCTGTTACATTTCTCCCATCTATGCCCATGTTTCCATTTCCATTGCTGCTGACATGGTATAGATTCTCACAACCTTCTGCCTGGACCATGGCGGCAGCCTTCTGAAAGGAGGAGGCCACAGCGGGTAGCTGAAAGAAAGGGGGCTGGTTTGAAGCACATACCTGTGACCTTAGGGAATTCATTCCATCTCTGGCCCTGAATTTCTTTACCTGTAAAATGAAGGGGCTGGATCATACAGCTTCTAAGGTCCTTTCTACTTCTAATATTCTAGGATCCTAAGTCTTCCTCCTTTATTTCTCTTCTTCTTTTGATTCAGCTTTTCTGTCTTTCCCATACAAGCCTATGGTCTGTCCATCTCTTTGCTTAAAAATCTTCCTTGGCCTACTCAGTAAAATTCAAGGCCTTTCTGAAATCCTTTCTTATCTCATAATTATTTATTTTTTTCAGACTTATCTCATATTATTCCCCTCTACATTCTCTGTGCTCTAACTAAACTTAGCGTAATTCTTTACTCCTTTGTTCACACCTGTTTTTCACACTTCCGTGCATTTTCTCATTGGAATTTGGGTCCAGTTACTCTTCAACTTTATCCATCCTTTAAGACCCTATTTAAATGATCTCTCCCTTATGAATGCTTCTTTCGTCTTCCTCCCTGTCTGGACAATCTTACCCCTCAGTCCTTATATAGTATACAATTCCCCTCAACTGCCAGTGCCCACTCCCCAAATAATTGCATATTTAACTATTTTGTACACATTTGTGTTTATTCACATTATATTTATGATATATGTTGTTGTCTCAGTCATGTCCTACTTTTTGTGACACTACTCGGGGTTTTCTTGACAAAGATACTGGCTTGGTTTTGCCATTTCCTTCTGCAGCTTATTTTACAGATGAGGAAACTGAGGCAAACAGGGTTAGGTGACTTGCCCAGGGTCACAAAGCTAGTAAGTGCCTGGGTCTGGATTTGAGCTCAGGTCTTCCTGACTCCAGACAGTGCTCTAAACAGTATGCCACCTAGCTGCTCCATAACATACACACACACACACATACACACACACACACACATTTGTGTATGCATTGGTGGTCAGAAATGTAAACATCTTCTCAGCAGGGATGGTTTCATTCTTTCTACCTTTATCTTAATTTCCTGACACACAGTAGTACTTAATAAGAGCTTGGTGACTGATTGATTAATCTAACACAGTCATCTGAGGGATAGTGTGGCATAATTGACAGAGTCAGGAAGAGCTGGGACCCTTGGGGAGCCACTGGACCTCCCATTGCATAGGCTGCTCTCCATGAAGACCAAGTGCTGAGCTGTATTTGTAGAGAGAATCTCCTTGCTACAAGTTCCCTGTTTCAATGAAGTCATGGGTCTGGTCTAAAAATCGATGCCATTATCATTTACTAGAATTAACTGAGTTTGCATTTTATCCCTCTATAGGCTATAAACTGCATGAGGTCAGGAAATATGCCTTATTTAAACTCACCCCTTATCTAAACTCTTCACAGAATAGCCACTTAATACATATTTATTGAATTGTACATTACAATAAATTATTATTATTTAATTAAACTAGTTAATTAAAAGTTAATTAAACTAGGTGCAGTGTATAGGGCACTAGACCTGGAGTCAGGAAGATCTGAGTTCAAATCCAGCATCAGAAACTTACTAGCTTTGTGACCCTGGGCAAGTCACTTAACCTTTGCCTGCCTCAGTTTACTCCTTTGTAAAATGGGGATAATAATAGCACATTTCTCCCAGGTTTGTAGTGAGGATAAAATGTGTTAATATTTGGAAAGTGCTTTGCAAACCTTAGAGGAATATGTATATATATATGTATATACACACATACATACAAATATCTATGTATACATATATATATATACACATGTTATTATTTTTTGAATAAAGATGAATAAATTGCTATGTTCCTTGCTTTCCCATGTTGGGTAATGTCCCATTATGTTCTCTGCCTCCTTTTCCTCTTTCCCTCCCAAGATGAGCAGTGTGCCTTAAAGGCAAATTTCAATGCAGAAGATACCCTGGGAATAGGCTAACTTCTGGAGAGGCTAGATCTACATTTGGGCCTTAATGCTTCTTTTTAAAAAATTAATTAATTTTTAGTTTTCAACATTCATTTCCAAAGATTTTAAGTTTTGAATTTTCTCTGCCACTCTCTCCTCCCTCTTCCCCAAGACAGTGTGCAATCTGATAAAGGCTTTACTCATAAATCGTAGTAAACACATTTTCACATTAGTCATGATGTAAAGAAGTGTTAGAACTAATGGAAGGAAACATGAGAAAGAAGAAACAAAACAAAACAAAACAACAAGAGGAAAGGAGAGCAAATAGTCTGCTTCCATCTGCATTCAGACTCCAAAGTTCTTTCTCTGGATGTGGACGGCATTTTCCATCATGAGTCTTTTGGAGCTGTCTTAGGATCCTTGCGTTGCTGAGAAGGGCTAAGTCTGTCAAGGTCAGTCATTGCACAATGTGACTGTTACTGTGTACAATGCTTTCCTGGTTCTGCTCATTAATGGTTTTTTTGCCCCCTCTCCCAGGGACTAGTAGCTTATTAGACAAAATCAACCAGTGAGAACCCTGCACATGGTAGATGCTCCAAAGCCCTGCCTGTATCTAGGCTTCACAAGCAGAGTGGAAGCATGGGGAATGGGAGAGTCCATCGAGTAGCCTCAAACCCACAGTAAACCGTGGGGGTAGTTCAGTCAAGCAGAGCAGAGACAGGGAGATGTAGGTTCAGGACTCTAAATCATCCTCAGGTAAATAGCCTGGCTCCCCAGTGCAGCTGAGAAAAGGAAATCCAGCATGGAGTGGCATGTTCAGTGTAATGAAGCAGTGGGATATTTCAACAGTATCTAGATTCAAGCATCACCTGTCCCTTTCCTGGTCCTTTGACCCATCATCTTGTCAGCCTCCCCCATGTTAAATTTATCATGTGAATGAGAGACAACATGGTTCATCGAGTCTTCAGCTAGGACCAGGAGGCTTGGCTTCTGGTCTTCCCTCTGTTACTGGTTAGCTCTGTGACTTTGGATAAGTCACTTTATTCTCTGGATCGGAGCCTTCTTTTCCATAAAATGAAGAAGCCTGAACAAGAGATCTCTAAGGTCCCCTCTAGCTCTGACATTCTGCAAATTCTGCATTTGATGTTGGACACACATGAGACAAAGGTGACATGTTATTATGTAGGGGCAGGCACTTGACCTCTATTGTCTGAAAGCAACCTCAAGGCTGCACCTAAGCAGACCGTAGAGGTGCCTACAGGGGGGTGGCTGTAACTTCATTCTTCTCAGAAAGATGATCTGTGTATTGCTATGTAGAAATAGATGTGAGAGACAGAATACTATACTATATAGAGCATGGGACATTGAGCCAGGAGAACTCAGGAGACCTGAGTTTGGCTCTTACATTTATTTATTTTAAAAATTATTTATTTTTAGTTTTCAACATACATTTCCACAAGTTTTAAATTTTCTCTGCCTCCCTCCCTTTCCCCTCCCCAAAGGCATGCAATTTAATACAGGCTCTATATATACATTCTTACATTTTTTTCTCCTTATTTTTTTGCTTTTTGGAGGGCAATTGGGGTTAAGTGACTTGCCCAAAGTCACATGGCTAGTAAGTGTGTCAAGTGTCTGAGGCCAGATTTGAACTCAGGTCCTCCTGACTCCAGGGCTGGTACTCTATTTACTGCACTATGTAGCTGCCCCTACATATACATTCTTATTAGACATATTTTCACATTAGTCATGTTGTATAGAAGAATTAGGACAAATGGAAGGAACCATGAGAAAGAAAAAAACAAAATAACAAAAAAGAGAGCAAATAGTATACTTGAATCTGCATTCAGACTCCGTATTTCTTTCTCTGGATTGTATAGCATTTTCCATCATGAGTCTTTTGGAGTTGTCCTAGATCCTTGCATTGCTGAGAAGAGCTAAGTCTATCAAAGTTCGTCATTCGACAACAAGACTGTTACTGTATACAATATTCTCAGCTCTTACATTTATTAACTGCAGCCAAATCATTTAATGTTCTCTGAACCTCAGATTCCTCATCTGTACAATGGGTTGAATAATATTTGAGGAGGCAGAATGATACAGTGGAAAATGTACTGAATTTGGAGACAAAGGACCTGACTTTGAGTCCTAGATTCCTACTCTAGACCTGAGCAGATCTTTTGAGTTCTCTGGGCCTCAGTTTCCTCATCTATAAAATGGAACCAGATGACCACTAAGGCTAACTTCCCTTTCAGGTCGAAATCAATGATCCTATATATTATGCACACACATACATACATACATATATGTGCACATACAGGTACTTCTCACACTGTGTGTGTATTTGTTGGGAGCTCTAAATCTATGATTTCATTCAGTAACTTCTGGTGTGGAAACTTTACTGATGCAGCTTGGCAACTCATCTGTAACTTATAGTCTTAGAGAAATACTTAGAATGCAGAGGCCTCATGAGCAACTTGTCCATGGCTGGTTTAGCAGGACTAGAATCCAGGTTTTCTTGGCTCTGCGGCTAGTTCTTTCTTCCTATATATGATATTGCCTCTTGGCATCTATCTGTCTGTTTACCTACCTATCTGTCTGTAAACATTTATTAAGAGCCTCCTATAGTTCCAGGTCCTGTACTGAGTTGGAGTTACAAATATAAAAATAATTCCTGCCCTCAAGTAACCTAAAATCTAATGGGGAAAGTCAGTACACAAAAGGAAGCTTTGAAAAGTAAGGGTGTAGAAGTGGGGGAGGGAGAGAAGGTCCAAAGATGTCAAAAAGGAGTATAGTGCAGCCAGGTAGAAAAATGCAGCTCTCTCTCTCTCTCTCCCTTCTCCTCCACCTCCTGTCTTGTCTTCTCTATCTCCCTCTCCTGTCCTATCCTCTCTTTCTCTCTCTCCTCTTCCTCTCCCTCTTTCTCTTCTCTTCTCTTCTCTTCTCTTCTCTTCTCTTCTCTTCTCTTCTCTTCTCTTCTCTTCTCTTCTCTTCTTTCTCTCTCTCTCTCTCTCTCTCTCTCTCTCTCTCTCTCTCTCTCTCTCTCTCTCTCTCTCTCTCTCTCTCTCTCTCTCTTTCTCTCTCTCTTTTCTTTCTCTCCTTCCCCTCCACCTCCTGTCTTGTCTTCTCTATCTCTCTGCCTCTATCTCTGTCTCTGAAGGTCCAGCTTCTTCTGTGTTGCCTTATTTCTCCTCCTCACATCGGTGACAGGTGAGGAGGCCAGATCATCATCCATGGATCATCAGAGCTGGAATGAATTGTTGAGCTTATCTGGTTCAAGCCCTTCATTTTACAGAGGAAGAAACTGATGCTCAGAATGATGAGAAAGCAACTTACCTGAGATCACCCAGGGAGTAAGTGGCAGGGCTGAGGCTAAAACTAGGTCTCTTATCCTGACACGACAGGGATCTGTCCAGAATATCAGGCCATCATTATTTCAGCAAGTCTTGAGGGAAAAAAAATAAAAGGTTTTGAATTGCCCAGGTTGTGATCTGATGTAGAGGAAATAGGGGAGATTTAATTTTTCCTTTAAATCAATTTCCCGTCTTTGTGTTAACAGATGTGAGAACACAAAAGGTGATGGAGGGCACATTGATTGGTCCTGACTGCAGCCCCAGTTAATTGCTCCTTTTCTGAGCTGAGAGAATGTCTTTCTCCTGTTCCACCTGGTAGGTTTGGTTTTGTTTGTTAATTAGCTGTTAATTGCAAAGGCTAGTTGAGGATTAAGGGGGAAGGAGAAGGGAGGCGCCTATGTTGGGTCTGCTAGGAGCTGTAAAAAGAAGCCACCCACCAGATCTGAATGATAACTGACCTCATGTAGGCTAATTCATTTTCAAGTGGAGTCATGTATGGGTATTCAATGAACTCCCGGGATGATGAGTGATTTTGTTAATTAAGTCCTGTAAACATGACGACTTCATTTCTAAGACAGCCTTATTGTGTAGATAGGGACATTGGTGTAAGTCATGAGGGATGGAAAGGAAAGGATACCCTTGTGGAATGACTAGAGCAGAGGAGAGAATTGAGGTGGAGAAAGACCACGTTCAGGAGGTAGGGATTTCCCGTCTCCCAGTCTCCTCACCCTTGGAGGGGCTGCCAGGAGGAAGAGAGATGTGGCATGGGATGGAACGGAGCGAGCCACTTCTGTGGGGGTGAAATTGGACTTTAAAAATTCATGATTAAAAAAAAGAAAAACAAACAAAAAAGGGGAAGCTAGGTGGTACAGTGGATAGAGTTGCTGGACCTGTAGTCAGAAAGACTAATATTCCTGAGTTCAAATCTGGCCTCAGACACTTACTAGCTGTGTGACCCTGGGCAAGTCATTTAAACCCCATTTGCCTCAGTTTCCTCATCTGTAAAATGAGCTGGAGAAGGAAATGGAAAACCCCTCCAGTATCTTTGCCAAGAAAAACACAAATGTGGCCTTGAAGAGTTGGACGAAACTGAAACACCACTGAACAACAACCAACATGTAATATATCTTTTGTCCCTGAACAGAACATTCAGTAACCTTGCAACTCCCCCTCCCCCTATTTCCAACAGTTTGTGCCCTAGATGCACATTATTTGGTATAGTGAGGGAAAACTCAGGGACCTCATTGCATCTATGGGACAAAAGTCATTTCCCCTCTCTGGGCCTTCGTTTCCCCATCTGTTAAGTGGAAAAGATTGAACTAAATGATGTTTAATTCATTCCAATTTTAATTCATTTATTTATTTAATTCATGTATTAAGTGTCTGCAGTGTAGAAAGTCATAGTGTTAGGTTATGGGAATCCAAAGACAAAACAAAAATGTCCCTGTCTTCAAGATATTAAATTTTTTCCTCAAAGGTAACATTATACAGGCAGACGAGATTATTTCAGGGGACAGAGCGCACTAACACTTGGGAAGATAAGAGTAGGATTCCCCTAAGAAGTGATGTATAAGCTGAGCCTTGAAAGAAACTAAGGCCTGCAGGAGGCAGAGCTGAAGAGGAAGCATGAGGGACAGCCCAGGCAAAGGTGCACAGGGTGGGAATACCATACTAAGGTCAGAGAACAGGTGGTCCACCAGTTTGGAGAGCATGAAATAAAACTGAGAAGGGAGGTTGCAGCCAAGCTATGGGTGACTTTAAGTGCCAGGTTGATTATAGGCCCGGGGGGGGGGGGGATCTTTGTGCAAAGGCAGAAATGCTTGAGAGAAGCAGACAATTCTGCCCCATCCCTGTGGGTCAGGAGCCTTCTAGAGAGGCTTGTCCTCTATTCTTGCAGTCACCCGGGTTCTTAACCTTGCAGCCATCCTCACTACTCACTTTCCCTCACCCCACCCATCTAATCAGTTACCAGCCTAGGTGATTCTATCTCCACATTTCTGTCATACTTCCCCTTTTCTCTTTACTCCACAGCCACCTGAGTTCGGGCGCCTCTTCACCTCTCCCCTGGATTATTGCTATAACCTCCTAATTGTCTTTCCTGCCTCTAGCCCTTCTCCTCTCCCATCCATCCTCCACAAAGCAGTCAAAGGGATATTCTTAAAGCACAGATCATGTCATTCTCCTGTTCAATAAAATTCAATGGTTCCCCATTACATTGAGGATCAAATATAAACATTCTGACATTTGAAGCTCGTCACAACCTGGCATTAACCTACCTTTCCAGGCTTAATATACATGACTTTCTTTGATGAACTCTACAGGTCAACCACACTCATTCTCTTACTGTTCTTTATACTTGACACCCCATCTTCTATCTCAATGCTTTTCCATAGGGTCCCTCACCCTCCCCTGTACCTGGAGTATATTCCTTTTTCACCTCTGCTTTTAGTGTTTTGCTCCCTTTTGACTCACTACTCTAACTCACATCGGTATTGGCAGAATGGGTCGCTGGAAGGGCAGCTGCTACCTCTTGCTGTAGAGGTAATCTTATGGGTTGTGGCTCACCTCCTTATAATGTTGCTTATGAGCCCCCACTAGTGTACTTCCCATTAACAATCACTTAAAAGATTGAATTACAATTTATAAAAGACATCTAATCAAAAGGCATAGGAAGAATATTTACAAAGCATTTTCCTTCAAAACCTTGAATACATACTTGCGCAAGAATGGCTTCTAAGAGTGAGTGGGGATGCAGACTTGAAGAACAATGGTAAATGGGGCATGTCTGTAGGGAATATATGTGACTGAAAGAAATCACAGTTATGGAACCACTGGATTTTGATGTCCTTTCTTTCTCCAGGAAGCACACATGAATTTTATTGCAAGTCAGGGATATTGATGGTAGATGAGTCACTCCGCTACTCAACCAGAGCACATGAGGTCTTTGTTGGATTGATAGATTTGCTGCGGGGCTGGACCAAACAGGTCACTCAACTACAGGACTGGCTCCTCAAAGGCTCTCTTCCAACTTCCCCTTTCACCTCCCACCCTCCACCATATTAGAATCTCTAATTCCTTTCAAGCTTACCTCAAGTACCAACTCCTACATTTTCCTTTTCCTCATCCTCCCAGCAACTATTAACTATCTATACCCTTCTTCCAATGACATCATTTTAATCTTGGATTTATGCATGGACATTAATGTTATTTCCTCTTTTGGAATGTAAACTCCTTGAGGGCAGGGACTGTTTCATTTTGTGTATATGTATAGAGGACACTGAAAGGGAAAACTTTTATCACCTCAGAGTTTTCCAGGAAGTCATAACTTCTCTCCTGGAATGTGCATCTATAGTGATTGTACCCATTTGTATATGAGAATGGTGAGATGTTTCTATTATTAGATTTTTTTCTTAATTGCCTTGATATCCTCCTTTAATTTAGTAGTTTACTATTTCATTTCATGCTCTTTCCTGGTGTCTTGGTGGAGAATGCACTGAATGGGAGCCCAAACTGAATATCCTGAACCCAAGTCGGGGAGAGATTCCAGAGCTGAATATTGTGCCCATGACAGTATTATATCATAGAGGTAATAGGGAACCATTGAAGATATCTGAGTAGTGAAGTGATATGTTCAGACCTGTGACTTAGGAACTTTGTGTAGGATTTATGGGAGTGGGGAGGCCAGGTAGAGCACTTCGGCCAGAGCTAGGAAGACCTGAGGTCAAATCCAGCCTCAGACACTTAGGAGCTATGTGACCCTGACACTTAACCTCCATTAGCCTCAGTTTTCTCATCTATAAAATGGAGATAATAACAACACCTACCTTGCAGGGTTATTGTGAGGATCAAATGAGATGATGATTGTAAAGTACTTAGCACAGTGCCTGGAACATAGTAATTGCTATATAAATGTTAGCCATTATTATTGTTCTTTTATCCACTGTGAACCTTTGGAAGTGAAGTTTCTAGGCCTTATTGCCTCTCCCAGACAAACCTTAGCCTTTGATAACTCAATTACACCTTACTTTTTACTTGCCTCGGCCTTGGGCTGACCTGGAGGTTCCCAGTCCACAGTGATTTGGGGGAGGGCTGGGGACTTCTTAGAGGCAGACATTGTTACATTAGAGTGAATAAGTAGAGACTTGGCAGACTTGGCTTCTGAGAGGGTGCCAGCTCCCGGCCTAGAAATGCTGCTGTCTTCTGGATTGTCATCAAAACCCAGTCCACCCTCCAAGCTCCCTAATGAGTCCACACAGGGACAGAACACCAGCTTCTGTTGCTGAGCTGACACCCGCTTCACTTTTAACTTCTAGCTTCCGTCTTGCTCTTAGATTCTGGGACTCAGAGACAGGCTTGCTTTTCTATGTAAGCTTTCATGTTTTTTTTCCTTCTGGGGGAAGCTGTATTTATGAGTGCTGCTACTTCATGAGCTGTGTGTGTCTAGCAACAGAAATGTCCAAGTCTACTGAACAAGATTTAGGCTTTAGAGCTGAGATGGACCCTTAGGGATTATAGAGCTTAATTCATCCATTTTGCAGAGGAGGTAACTGGGTTCAAGAGAGTGGATATGACTTGTCCAAGGTACTACAGGTATTAAGTAGTAGATGTGAGGCACCAATCTTGGTTCTGTGATCTTTCTACTAGTGATAGCTTTCTGCACAGGCTTTTCTGCAGTTACACACACACACACATAAGTGTATATGTATATATCTATATGTATGTATACCCATAGATACACATAGATATATGTGTGTATACATGCAGTATATTTACACAATATATATAAGCACACACATGCACAGTATATGTATTATGTACTCAACACAGACATACACATACAACATATACCATACATATACAATACACACGCATACATATACATATACACAAACATCTCTTTCTTTTCCTTGTGGGTGGGGATAGAAACTTTGGCTATCTCACAGTCCACTTGGAGTCAGGAAGGAGTAGGCAACGAAAAAGGGCCTCTCCCTCTTCTGTCAAGTAATTAGAGTTGGCAGGGACCTTAGAGATAATCGAATCCAATTCTCTAATTTTACAAATGGGGAAACAAAGGGCCTGAGAAGTGCAGACACTTGCCAAAGGTCACAAAGCTAGTACATCTTAAATCTGAATCCAGGTTTTTTGACTCCCACATTAGTGCTCTTTCCTCTACACTATTCAATTCAACAGATGTTTATTCAAGAGAACAAACACTTTGCCTTGCTAGGCTGTTATGCTTCTGTCAGTGTCTTACAGTAACTACTTTGTTTTTTACTTTATTTTTTTTTAATTAATGAGGATTTATTTTCTGTCTCTCCCACCTTCCATCCTGTAAGGACTTCAGCAGTCTCCACAAAGATCTCAGCAGGGAGGCTCCAATCCCCTGAGTCATTCTGTCCAAGTAAAGAGTAACAGTCAAAAAACATCTTCCCACAAGTGGGGATTTTGAATCTCAACTGGCTGCCAGTTCCTTAGGTGTTCCCTCCCAGCATGAAACAGCACTAGTCCCAAGCCTTGACCTGAAAACTAGGTCTGGACTCTGCTCAGCCCTTCCAGTGCCTGGTCCTGCTTGACCTAAGTAAGAACTCTGTTAAAACCCACAGGGCTCTATGAGTTTGGGTCTCCTCATTCCACCTAGGACTCCAGCAAACCTGACTTCTGTCCATTTTCTCTGATTGTCTTTTCTTATTTAGACTATTTCCCCTCAATAAAGCTTGCTTGACTTTCTCTCTGCCAGCTCCTGCTGTATTTTTTCCTGTGATGTTCTACTAGGTCAGTTTTCTCCTTAGAAACACCAGCTATTGACCAGAGCTGGAACAAATGTCTCCACAGCCTCACTTGCCTCCCAAGCCATGTCTATGGGAATGTAGAAGGCAAGGAATGGACTGGGACCCAGGCTGCAATGGTAGGACATTCTCTCCTCTTTCTCTCTAACACTGGGACTGTGACTAGGGCTGCCTTAACCATATGCCCTCAGGCTCTTTCCCTGGCAAAATAAAGACCTACTGCCTTTCCTCATATTGTAATTTGGAATTCTGAACCTCACACTGTATTGTGACATTTCCTCACTTCCCCACCATTGGGAGGGGAAGTCTCAAAAGCATGCATAGTTGTTAGGGAGTCAAGATGGCGGAGTAGAAACAGGACTTCTGTGGGGCTCTGGCTTCCACCTCCCCCAATTCATGTAAAAGGTGACTCTGAAGAAACTTTAGAGCTATATAATCCACAAAATGACACAGAGAAGCTAACCTCCCACTGAGAACAGTCTGGCAGGATGGCAGGGAGCAGTCAGTGCAGCACTCTGGGAGCCGAGCCCAGCCCCACTTGAGCCAGAGGTTTTAGCTCCAGGGTGGGCCTGACTAACCACCTGCTGGAGGGACTTCAGATCACCAGCAGCTGTGGCGGTTTCCAGAATTATCAACACATAGATGCTAAGGACAAAGTGAGAGGTCAGTGCAGTGCAGTGTAGTGTGGACTTTGGGATCCAGTAGTTGGGAGTGTGTTGGCTTTTGCCCCTGGGGTGAGAAGCAGCTGAGGTGCCCCACACATGGTTGCTTCAGCTCCTGGCCTGCAGAGTGTAGGGGGACCAAGTGACCAGTCTGAGGAGTATCGCTCTTGCTTTAACCTGCTTGGATCTGGATTGTGGTCTAGGGTGGAGGAGCTGGGGTGTGTGTCCAGCTTTCCAGAGCCTGTGGAGGCCTCAGAGAGGGCACCCATCTAAAACCTCTGGCAGCTGAGAAAACCCCAGCATTTTGTACGAAGCTCCCCTCTCTGGTAGCAGAGTCCTACTGTGGCAAAAAGCCCAAAAGTCAAGTAATTGAGTGGCAACATGAGTAAACAAGGGAAGCAAAGCAAATAGAGGAACCCAATATTAGACTCTTATTTTGGGGACAAAGAGGATCAAAGTATAGAACAGGAGGAAGACAGTGAAGTCAGAACTCCTGCACCAAAAGCTTCAAAGAAAAATATGAGCTGGTTACAGGCCATAGAGGACCTTAAGAAGGATTTTGAAAAGCAAATAAGAGAAGTAGAGGAAAAATTGGTAAGAGAAATGAGAACGATGCAAGAAAATTATGAAATGAGAGTCAACATCCTGACTGAAGAAAATAACACCTTAAAAAATAGACTAACTCAAATGGCTCAAAAAGGCAATGAGGAGAAGAATGCCTTAAAAAGCCGAATTTGCCAGATGGAAAAAAGAATCTCAAAAGCTCACTGAAGAGAATCATTCCTTCAGAATTAGATTGGAGCAAATGGAAGCTAATGACCTTATGAGAAATCAAGATACTATTAAACAGATCCAAACAAATGAAAAAATAGAAGGCAATGTGAAATATCTCATTGGGAAAACCACTGACCTGGAAAATAGATCTAGGAGAGATAATTTAAAAATTATTGCATTACCTGAAATCCACAATCAAAAAAAGAACCTAGAAATCATCCTTCAAGAAATTCTCAAGGAAAATTGCTGTGATGTTTTAGAACCAGAGGGCAAATAGAGGTTGAAAGAATCCACCTATCATCTCCTGAAAAAGATCCAAAAAAGAAAACTCCTAGGAATATTATAGCCAGGTTCTGAAATTCCCAGATCAAGGAGAGTATATCATAAGCAGCCAGGAAGAAACAATTTGAATATTGTGGAAACACAATCAGGATAACACAGGATCTGGCAGCTTCTACATTTAGGGATCAAAGGGCTTGGAATATGATATTCCGGAGGTCAAAGGAGCTGGGATTAAAACCAAGAATCACCTACCCAGCAAAACTGAGTATCATGTTTCAGGGGAAATATGGTAATTCAGTGGAATAGAGGACATTCAAGCATTCTTGATGAACAAAACAGAGTTGAATAGAAAATTTGACATTCAGATACAAGCAAGAGAAGCTTGAAAAGGTAAACAGGGAAAAGAAATCATAAGGAACTTATCAAACTCAAACTATTTACATTCCTACATGGAAAAATGATCATTGTCACTGATGAAACTTTTCTCAGTATGAAAATAGTTGAAGAGAACAGAAATATATACATATATAGGAGGGTATATGGGTGTAGGAATACATATGTGAATGTGTGTATATATGTTTACAGGTATACATAGATAGAGGGCACAGGACCAATTTAATAGGAAGGGATGACACTTAAAAGGTGAAATTAAGAGGTGAGAGAGGAATATAATGAGAGGAGATGGGGAGAGACAGAATGGGGTAAACTATCTCATATAGAAGAGGCAAGGGAAAATGGTTACAATGAAGGGGAAGAACAGGAAGGCAAAAGGGAATGGGACTTCTTATTCTCATTGAATTTGGCTTAAGGAGGGAATGACATAAACACTAAATAGGGTATCTACAGGAGAGTTTGGGGGAAGGGGATGAGAGGGGGGATGATGGAGAGGAGGGCAGGCTGCAGGGGAGGGAAGTTGGAAGCACCCACTTTTGAAAAGGGACAGGATCATGGTGGAGAATGGAACAAGTGGGAGGTGGGATAGGAGGGAGGAAAATATAGTCAGTCTTTTACAGTATATCCACTATGGAAATGTTTTGCATAGCTACACATGTACAACCTATACTGAATTGCTTATCTTCCCAGTAAGGGTGGGTGACAAGGGAGGAAGGGAATGAATCTGGAATTCAGTTTTAAAATCAAATGTTTAAATATATATACACACATATATATATATTTACTATTGTTAATACTATTTTACATGAAACTGGGAAATAAGATATACAGGTACTGGGGGCATGGAGATCCACCATGCCCTACTGGAAAGTTGAAGGGAGTGTGGCAGAAGATATGGGAGAGAGCAGATTGGAGGAGGGGATATTCAGTGGGATTGCTATTTTGGGGCTGTAGGTAGGGGAAAAATGGGGAGAGAATTTGTAACTCAAAATCTGATGGAAATGAATGGTGTAAACCAGAAGTAAATAAAGCATTTGATTTGAAAAATAAAAGCATGCATAGTCAAGCAAAGCAAATTCCTTTATTGATTATGTCCAAAAATATATTTCTCATTCTCTATTTTGAATCTATCGCTTCTCTCAAGGCAGCTAGCTGGCTCAGTGGGTAGAGTATTGGGCCTGGAGTCAGGAAGACCTGAATTCAAATCCATTCTCAGTTATTCACTAGCTGTGTGACTCTGGGCAAATGATTTAACCTCTTGTCTACCTCAGTCTCTTAAATTTTAAATTGGGGATAACAACAGCACCTAAATCCCAGAGGTTTTGTGAGAATCAAAAGAGATAATTGTAAACTGCCTGGCGCAGTGCCTTACATATAGTAGGTGCTTAATAAATTCTTAATAAATCCTTCCTTCCTTCCTTCCTTCCTTCCTTCCTTCCTTCCTTCCTTCCTTCCTTCCTTCCTTCCTTCCTTCCTTCCTTCCTTCCTTCTTTCCTTCCTTCCTTCCTTCTGAGAAGATCAGTAGCATGATTCATCTTGGGTTCTCTGGAACAGTTTTTTGTTATTGCATTGATCTCAGGTCCTTCAAAGTTGTTTTTTAAAAAAAATGTTATTATTAAAAAAACCCTATTCTCCTATATTTCAGTTCATACAAATCTTTCCAGTTTTCTCTGAAATGTTTCATTTTTTCATTTCTTCTAACTTAATAATATTCCATTATATTCAAATAACCACAATTTATTTAACCATTCCCCAGCAGAAACCCCTGCCTTAGTTTCCGTTTTTTTGCTTCTACAAAAAGATCTGCTATAAATATTTTTACAGTAACTACTCTTAAGTTTTTCTTTCCACCTCAGAGCACTTGCTGCACTAATTCCTATACCAACCCACATTGGAGACGTAATTGTAGGTGAATTGCCTTAGCAATTTTGCTGTTGTTTGCTGAACTTTTTGATAGATTCCAAAGGTTCTCATGATGGTTCATCCTTAAATGCTCCCTCTGCTTGCTCCATGTTTGTGTTGTATGGTAGGTTCTGTAGTTCATCTATCTCTATGTCTCTTTTGTACCTGATATTTTTTTTTGAACCATGAGATAATGTTGAGTGGCCTTGGGTGGCCTTCCCCAGATCTGACACAGCAAACCCTCTGGGATTCTTTGTGGCATGCTCTTAGTAGGTTCAACTTCACCTCCACATGCTTGGCTAAGCTGCTTGAGGTCAAGATTGTGTAATTCTTAGTTGTAAAATAAAAGCACATGCTCAGATGAGGGCATCACAGAATTAGAGCTAGAAGGGACCTTAGACATTTTTTGGTAATTGTCTCCATAATTGCTAAACTGTATATATGCTTTAACTCAACAATATCAACACCTGGCCTATGCTCTTGTAGTGGCAGGATGACTACTAGCACAGGTTCTAGATCTGCTTTACTAGGAAACAGAGCTGTTCAAGGAATCAACAATCTTTTTTTTTTAAATTAATTTGTTTACTTTTAGTTTACAAGATTCATTATCACAACTCCTTGAGTCTCAAATTTTCTCTCCCTCTGCCTCCCCCCCTGGCGCCCCCCCCCCCCGCCCCCACCATGGCGGCATAGTATCTGCAAACACTTTCACATTAGGCATTAGTCAAGTTATAAAGAAGGATTGTAACAGATGGAATGAAGAATGGGAAAGAGGAAACAAAACCAAACAAGAAGACAAAAAAGGGCAGGTAGTTTGCTTCCATCTGGGTTCAATCTCAGTTCTTCCTCTGGATGTAAACATCTCTCTCCATCATGAGTCTTTTGGGGTTGACTTATGTCTCTGGATTGCTGAGAAGAGTCCAATTTATCAAAGTTGGTCGTCACACAAACATTGTGTCTGTAATTGCGTACAAATTCCTCCTGGCTCTACTCTTCTCACTCAGTATCAGTTCGTATAAGCCTCTCCAGGTAAATATGAAGTCCATATGCTCCTCATTTCTTATTGTACAATAGTATTCCATAACATCCATATACCACAACTTGTTCAGCCATTCCCCAATTGATGGGCACCCCCTTAATTTCCAATTCTTTACTACTACAAAAAGAGCTGCTATAAATATTTTTGTACATATGGATCTTTTTCCCACTTCTATGATCTCTTTGGGATACAACCGTAGAAATGGTATTGCTGGGTCAAAGGGTATGAAATTATTTATAGCCCTTTGGACATAATTCCAGATTGCTTTCCAGAATGGTTGAATCAGTTCACAACTCCACCAGCAATGCATTAGTGTTCCAATTTGTCCACATCCTCTCCAGCATTTGTCATTTTCCTGTTTTGTTATCTTAGACAATCTGACTGGTGAGATGTGGTACTTCAGAGTTGTTTTGATTTGCATTTCTCTAATCAATAGTGATTTAGAGCATTTCTTCATATGCTTATAAATATCTTTAATTTTTTCCTCTGTAAACTGCCTGTTCATATCCTTTGACTACTTATTAATTGGGGAATGACTTGTATTCTGATAGATTTGGCTCAATTCTCTGTATATTTTAGAAATGAGTCCTTTATCAGAGACATAGGTTGTAAAAATTCTTTCCCAATTTCCCACCTCCTTCTTAATCCTGGTTACATTGGCTTTGTTTGTACAGAAGCTTTTCAATTTAATGTAATCAAAATTATCCATTTTGCATTTTATAATGCTCTCTAATTCTTGTTTAGTCATAAAGTCTTTCCCTCTCCACAAATCTGACAGGTAAACTATTCCTTGTTTTCCGAGAATGCTTACAGTATCAGCCTTTATACCTAGATCATGCACCCATTTAGACTTGATTTGGGTATAGGTGTTAGGTAGTGGCCTATGCCCAGTTTCTGCCATACTATATTCCAGTTTTCCCAGCAATTTTTGTCAAATAGTGAATTCTTATCCCCAAAACTGGGGTCTTTGGGTTTATCAAACAATAGATTACTATAGTCATTGACTGCTGACTCTCATGTGCCTAATCTATTCCATTGATCTACTACTCTATTCCTCAGCCAGTACCAAGCAGTTTTGATGACTGCCGCTTTATAATACAGATTGAAATCTGGTATAGCTAGTCCACCTTCCCTAGTATTTCTTTTCATTAATTCCCTTGATATTCTGGATCATTTTCTCTTCCAAATGAATTTTGTTACTATTTTTTCTTGCTCTATAAAGTAGTTTTTTGGTAAATTGATTGGTATGGCACTAAATATATAATTTAATTTAGGTAAAATTGTCATTTTTATTATATTAGCTTGACCCAGCCACGAACAATTGATATTTTTCCAATTAGTTAGATCTGACTTAATTTGTGTGAAGATGGGTGGCCAGGTGGCGCAGTGAGTAAGAGTGCTGGCCCCAGAGTCGGGAGACCTGGGATCAAATCCTGGCTCAGGTACTTAGCACCCACCCAGAAACACCTGGCCATGTAACCTTGAGCAAGTTACTTAACCCCAATTGCTTTAAAAACAAATTTGTGTGAAGAGTGTTTTGTAGTTGTGATCATATAGGTCCTGGGTTTGTTTTGGCAGGTAGATTCCCAAATATTTTGTAATGTCTACAGTAACTTTAAATGGGATTTCTCTTTCTATCTCTTGCTGTTGAATTTCATTGGAAATATATAGGAATGCCGAGGATTTATGTGGGTTTATTTTATATCCTGCAACTTTGACAAATTTATTTATTGTCTCAAGTAGTTTTTTACTTAATTCTCTAAGTATATCATCATATCATCTTCAAAGAGTGATAGCTTGGTCTCTTCTTTGCCTAATTTGATCCCTTTGATTTCTTTTTCTTCTCTAATTGCTACTGCTAACATTTCTCGTACCAGATTGAATAAGAGGGTTGATGGGGACACCCTTGTTTCACGCCTGATCTTATTGGAAATGCTTCTAGCTTATTCCCATTACATATAATATTTGCTGATGGTTTTAAATAGATGCTACCTATTATTTTAAGGAAGGTTCCATTTATTCCTATACTTTCTAGTGTTTTTAAAAGGAATGGATGTTGTATTTTTATCAAAAGCCTTTTCTGCATCTATTGAGATAATCATGTGATTTCTGCTAGTTTTATTGTTGATATGATCAATTATACTGATGGTTTTCCTAATATTAAACCATCCTTGCATTCCTGGAATCCTACCTGATCAAAGTGTATTATTCTTGAGATAAGTTGCTGTAGTCTTTTTGCTAATATTTTATTTAAAATTTTTGCATCTATATTCATGAGGGAGATTGGTCTATAATTTTCTTTTGCTGTTTTATCTCTTCCTGAAGGTATCAGTACCATATTTGTATCAAAAAGAATTTGGTAGGACTCTTTCTTCACTAATTTCCCCAAATAGCTTGTAGAGTATTGAAATCAATTGTTCTTTAAATGTTTGATAGAATTCACTAGTAAATCCATCTGGTCCTGGAGATTTTTTCCTAGGGAGTTGACTGATGGCTTATTCAATTTCTTTTTCTGAGATGGGGTAATTTAAGTAATTTACTTCCTCTTCAGTTAATATGGGCAACTTGTATTTTTGTAAATATTCATACATTTCCCTAAGATTGTCAAATTTATGTGCATACAATTGGGAAAAATAATTCCTAATTATTGTTTTGTTTTCCTCTTCATTGGAGGTAGATTCACCCTTTTCATTTTTGATACTCATATTTTGGTTTTCTTCTTTCTTTTTTTATCATATTGACTAAGGGTCTATCAATTGTTTTTT
This sequence comes from Petaurus breviceps papuanus, assembly GCF_028583685.1. Taxonomy (NCBI): domain Eukaryota; kingdom Metazoa; phylum Chordata; class Mammalia; order Diprotodontia; family Petauridae; genus Petaurus; species Petaurus breviceps. The sequence goes on along the minus strand of NW_027187280.1, from coordinate 5,216,567 downwards.
TTTTTCATAAAACCAGCTCTTAGTTTTATTTATTAATTCATAGTTTTCTTAATTTTAATTTTATTAATCTCTCCTTTGGTTTTCAATATTTCTAATTTAGTATTTAATTGGGGATTTTGAATTTGTTCTTTTTCTAGGTTTTTCAATTGCATACCCAATTCATTGACCTCCCTTTTCTCTAATTTAATCATGTATGCACTCAGGGATATAAAACTTCCCCTAAGAACTGCCTTTAATGCATCCCACAAAATCTGGTATGTTGTCTCATTATTATCATTCTCTTGAATGAAATTACTAATTGTTTCTATAATTTCTTGTTTGACCCACTCATTCCTTAGGATTAAATTGTTTAATTTCCCATTAGTTTTTAGTCTGTCTTCTCATGGCCCTTTATTGCATATAATTTTTTATTGCATCGTGATCTGAGGAGGATGCATTTAATATTTCTGCTTTACTGTACAGAATTGTGAGGTTTTTATGCCCTAGAACATAGTTGATTTTTGAGTATGTGCCATGAACTGCTGAGAAGAAAGTATATTCCTTTTTATCCCCATTCACTTTTCTCCAGAGATCCATCATACCTACCCTCTCTAAAATTCTGTTCACCCCCTTAACTTCTTTCTTGTTTATTTTGAGGTTGTATTTATCAAGTTCAGAGAGGGGGAGATTGAGATTTCCCACTAGCATAGTTTTGCTATCTATTTCTTCCTCTAATTCCTTTACCTTCTCTTCTAGGAATTTGGATGCTACACCACTTGGTGCATATATGTTAAGTAATGATATTGCTTCATTATTGATGGTGCCTTTTAGCAGGATATAGTTTCCTTCCTTATCTCTTTTAATTAGATCAATTTTTGTTTTATCTGAGATAAGGATTGCTACCCCTGCTTTTTTTTACTTTAGCTGAGGCATGATATATTTTACTCCAGCCTTTTACCTTTACCCTGTGTGTATCCCTCTGTTTCAGATATGTTTCTTGTAAACAGCATATTGTAGGATTATGGTTTTTAATCCATTCTGCTATGCACCTCTGTTTTATGGGAGAGTTCATTCCATTCACATTTACAGTTATGATTATTATCTGTTTCTTTCCCTCTATCCTATCCCCTCCCCTGTTAATGCTTATATTTTTTTCTCCCCTCTCCCTTCCCCTCCTTAATAGTTTTCCTTTTGACCACCGCCTCCCTCAGTATTCCCTTATAAGCCCCCCTCCCCTCCCTACTAACCACCCCCCTGCTTTTGTAGCCTTTTACCCCTCCTACTGCCTGTAGGATATTTTTATACTTAATGAAGTATGTTATTTCTTCTTCGCACCAAAGGTGACAGGAACAAACCTCCCCTCTTTCCCTCTAATATGATACATTTTGTGTCTCTTCTCCATAGAGTCCTATGCTTAACTGGTTGTTATTCCCTCCTTGCACCAGAACCAATGAGGAAAAAGCTCATATAATACTCATCTCCCTCCCCTCTTTTCCTCTGCTATATTGTTTTTATGCTTCTTTGTGTGGCATAATTTACCCTTTTGCACTTCCTTCTTTCCTCTTCTTCCATTGCAGTCCCTTTGTAGCCCTTAATAAGACTTTTTAAAATTGTCATTTTGTGTATTTTATGCTCATACCCTCTACTTGACTATAAACAGTTTGCTCTTATTAAATAACAGGGTGTGTTTGTGTGTTTTCCTTGTTTACCTTTCTATGTCACTCTTGCATCTCGTAATTGGAGGTTGAATTTTCCATTGAGCTCTGGCTTTTTTCATCAAGAGGGTCTGGAAATCTGTTATATCATTGAATGACCATCTCTTTGCCTAGAAGAATATACTCAGTCTCGCTGGTTAGGTGATCCTTGGTTGTAACCCGAGCTCTTTTGCCTTGCAGAAAATTGTATTCCACTGCCTCCAATCTTTCAGTGTAGAGGCTGCCAAATTCTGTCCGATCCTCACTGTGGACCCTCGATATTTGAATTGTTTCTTTCTGGCCGCTTGAAGTATTTTCTCTTTTACCTGGTAGTTCTGGAGTTTGTCCACAACATTTCGAGGACTTTTCAGTTTGGGATCTCTTTCATCAGGTGTCCGGTGGATTCTCTTGATTTCTATCTTACCCTCAGGTTCTAGTATCTCAGGACAGTTTTCCTTAATGAACTCTTGGACAATGTTGTCCAGGCTCATTTTTTCATCATGATTTTATGGTAGGCCTATGATTCTCAGATTATCTCTCCTGGATCTGTTTTCCAGGTCAGTTATTTTTCCATTGAGATCTTTTACCTCTTTTTCTAATTTTTCATTCTTGTTGTTTTGTTTGACTAATTCTTGGTTCCTCATAGAGTTATTTGTTTCAATTTGGTTGATTCTAGTTTTTAGCAAATCATTTTCCTTGGTTAGTTTTTGGAGCTCCTTTTCCATATCATACACTTTTCCTTTTAAGGAGCTGTTTTCTTCATCATAATGTTTTTCTAATTCTGCAGTTTTGATTTTAAGAGACTTATTCATTTTGTCTTCTATCTCTCTCATTTGGTTTTCAAAGTTCCTTTTGAGCTCATCTAGGAGAGCTTTCTGTGCTTGGGACCCATTCCCTGTAGATGTTTCAGCTGTGGGTGTGGAGTCCACATTGTCTCCCTATGAGTTTGGTTCCTCCCTCTGAGGATAGTAGGACTCCAGAGTCTTTGTAGTCTGCTTTCTACCCATTTTGAGGCAGGGCCCTAGACACGCCCTTCCTCTAGGGATCCCAAGCCTTTACTGTTGAGGGTTTTGCCCTGGGGCAATAGTTACTATGTTTTCAGAGTGAGGAGGGGGGTTGGAGAAGGCAGGGTTCACTCTGCCATCCTGGTCCTTGGAGGTCCTGATAGGGGCTTTTTAAAAAAAAATTTCTGGGCTATGGAGTGGTAGTCCCAGGAGTATTTGCTGTCCCGGACAGGGGCCCTGCATTTGGTTCTTACCTTGCTCTTTCCAGTCCCAGCCCTTTGTTGATAGGCCTGGTAGTGGCCCTTGTGGTTTGTGGGATGACTTGCCTCCTGAGTTGATCAGGCCTCCTCCTGGGGCCTGCCTCTGCACCACCGCTGCCTTCCTGAGTCAACAATCTTTTTAAATTACATTCATTAATTCAGGGGAAAAATCAGCACCCTGAACTTCAGAGAAAATACAAGCAGAGAAATAAAGACCAACAGAGGGGTCTCTGACTGTCTGAATCAACTATATATTCTACATACACCCCACATTGAAAGAGTCTTTACATCTGAGCATCTGGAGAGCTCTGAACATAGGACCACTCAAAATCTTGACCAAGGAGTCACAAGATCCTTCTTGTAACGAGCCCCCAAAGCAAAATATCAAAGTGTATATACACTTCTCAGAGCCAGAAGTGATCACAACCCTCATGACTCAGTGCCTAATTAGAAATTAGCAAAAGGTGTGAAAGCCTTCCTACAAGCAAGCCTCCCCAAAGCAAGCTTACCTTAATGGGCTCTACCTGAGACCTGTTAATGGGTGGGGAAGATCTTAAATCCCATTAAAATTACAACTTCCAAAGAGATCAAACAAAGAGGAAAAGAATCCAAGTGTTTAAAAATATTTATAGTAGTTCTTTTTATTGAGATAAAGAACTAAAAACTAATGGGGTGCCCATTAATTGTAAAATGGATGAACAAATGATGGTATATGAAGATAAAATAATAATTTTAATTTTATTTTACTTTAATTTTATTTATGATTCCAAATTCCCTCCTTTTCGCTATCCCTCTCCCACCCATTAAGAAAGCAAGAAACATAACATTTGTGTAACAGAATATTATTGTGCTGTATAAAATGAGAAAGGGGCTTGTTTCAGAGAAACTAGGGAAGAATGGTATGAACTGATGGAGGAGGAAGTGAGTACAACCAGAAGGAGAGTTTATACAATAACAACAATACTATCGAAACAATTTAAAAAGACTTAAGAACAGTAACCAATACAAGTGACCAACCGTGATTCCAGTGGACTGATAATAAAGAATGCTACCCACCTCCTGACAGAGAGGTGATGCATGCAGAATGAGACACACATTTATGGCCAATGTGAGTATTTGTTTTACTTGTCTGTGTATATTTATTGCAAAGGTATTCTGTTCTGTTTTGTTTTTCAGTGTAGGAGAGGGGAAGAGAAAATAAATGCCTATGAATTTTAAAATTAGTTTTAAAACATCATAAAGAAATTATCTAGTACAGCCATCTTATTTTACAGATGAGGAAGTCAAGACCTAGAGAGGCAAAATGTTTGGCTTATAGTCTTACAGCAAGTAAAGGGCTGAACTGGAACTTGAACTCACTCTTTCTGCTATACCATGGACCTTTTACCATGGTCAGAGCCAAATCTACTCACCTACAGACAAGCTCTGGGAAACCTAAGTGTTCAAAGAAACACAATTTGGGTTTTTAGGTTCAAAGCTACCCCTCCTGACGTTGCAGCAGGAGAGAGGAGTGTGGAAAAGCCTGATCTACTCATGGGGTCCCATGACTGGGCAGGTATATAAAAAGCTCCTGCTGCTTTCCTCTCATTGCTGTGCTTAACATCAGAGTGGAGGAGCTGTAGATCTCCATAAGTGATGACCAAGCCAGATTTCTCAGTCCTGTTCAACTAAACACTAAAGGGAAGGGAAAATATAAGTGCCCTGCCACCATTTCTCCCATTTCTTTTCTTTTCTGTACTTTCTCCTTGGAAAGTTTGTAGCCCAGTGCAGCTCATGTCTAATGCCATTTTCCACCATTCTGGACCTGTGAGATCTTTAATTCTTTCCAAGTCATCTTGGTTCTGAAGGTTGTTAGACTGGGCTGATAGGCTGATCAGCGAGCAGGAGGGGGATGCATGGAGGCACATCCACCTCTTATGCTACATCATACTACCTCAAGCGTTCTTGTTCTGAGGTTTCCCAAAGGTTCATGGATAGATTTTTGGCATATTAATGAACTTGGATGGGGAAAAATGGCATCTTTATTTTAAAATAGTTAGCTTTTTTGGTTATTCTATATATTTTAAAAACATTCTGAGAAGAGATTCCTAGGTTTTAGCAGACAGCCAAAGAGTTCAGGACAGAAAAAAATGTTAAACTCTGATCTAGACTAATACATATCAAATTATTAATTCTATTTTGTAAAAATTATTAATTATTACAATTGGGGAAATTTTGGTCCAGGAGGGGCAGCCCCGGACTGTTTTGGTCTCTGAGTACAACTGTTTCCATTTCTTTGATGAATTTGAGTGGCAGGTAGAAGATAGCAAGTTTTTATTTGCTGCTTCTTTATTATGTTTCCTTGTGTATTGTGTGTCCCTTCACTCACTGTACATAATACACTTGAGGAATAGAAACTATGCCTGGCAGAGTGCACTCACCCTTCTCTTAGGATGGCATGGGGCAGTTATTTGGCACCATGCCCAGGCCTCCCTATTGCTGACCTGCAGAAGAGGATCCTTTGGGTCTCTCTCCTTTGGAGACACCAGCAGCATGAAAATGGCTCCTTGGAATCCTCGCCAGGTATAAAGCATTAGCGAAGGATGGTTCTTTTACAGTAAATTCCTCCCATTTCATCCTAGTCAGACCTTTCTGAGATGCCTTGATTCACCTTTAATTACCTAATTTGATAAGCTTTTATATTAGATCACCTAATGCCATTATCTATTGCATCAGCACACCACAATGTCAAGCCTCCTAGAATTTTATTTCAGCTTCTCCATCCCAGAAAGAGGAGGAGGAGGAGGAAGAGGAGGAGCAGGAGGAAGAGGAAGAGGAGGAAGAGGAGTAGGAGGAAGAGGAGGAAGAGGAAGAGAAGAAAGAGGAGGAGGAAGAGGAGAATGAGTAGGGAGAAGAGGAGAAGGAGAAAGAGGATAAGGATCCTAAGTCCATTTTTTCTTAGAAGTAGCATGGTATAGCTGGATTATTGGTCCTGGAATCAGGAGTACCTGAGTTCAGGCCCCAGCTTTGACACTTACTTAACCATATGACCATGGACAAGTCACTTAATCTGTCTGAGTACTGGTTTCCACAGCTTTGGAAATGATGAAAAAATCCATAGTACCCTAACTTACAGCATTCTGTGAAACTCACATTAATATATAACAAATGCTCTGAAAACATTAAAGAACTATATAAATATCAGTTATTATTAATTAGTAAGTGATAACCAGGGTCTCTTGACCTGCATGTGATCCAGGCCCACTGAATAGAATGACAGAATCAAAAGGTGTTGGGAAAGTAATGATTGCTGCCAACCTTGTGGAAGACTCATTATATTCTCTGTTTCTAAGAGGTGAGGTAGCTTGCAGCACTGCCCGATGCACAAAAGAGTCCCAGGGACACACACAATACAGAAGGACGTACATAGGCCACAGACACACAGGAAGGGCCACCAGGTTAGGTAACCAAGCTCCCGAGGGGTGCCCTGCTCTACCACAATAAGGCAATTTTTAGCTCTTTTACTCTCCCACCTGTCAACACACTCAGCTCTATAGTCATAATATAAGGTCTTAGGGAAAATCAACCCACTGATTTGTCCTTTCCTTGATTTTCTCTGCTTCCTGTCTGCAGAGGTGGCACACAGAGGTCTGATGCTTTTGTCAGGTCTGTGGCAGCAGCTGCTGCCTTTTTAGCCTCAAGGCTCTTTACTCATCTCCCTGATTGTGCTGAATTACTTCTTGCTTCTACCAGCCAAAATAACCTTCCTGCATCTGTTGCACATAACTCTCTGTTTCCCACCTCCAAATCTTTGCATGGAATGTGCTGCTTCCTTACTCCACATCTTAAAAACCCTAGTTTTTTTCAAAACTCAGTTCAGTTTTACCATTTAAAAGAAGCCTTCCAGCTTCTAAGGTTATCTCCGCCCCCCCCTCAAATTACCATATATATATATTCTGTTAATTCTTGATTGGATGTGTGCATGTTGTCTCCCCTGGTGGAATTTAATCACCTGTAGGCAGGGAGAGTTTCATTTTTGTGTTCATATTGTCAGTATGTAGCATAATTCCCGGCCCATAGTAGATGCTTATAAATGCTTGTCAAAATGATTGATTGATTGATTGAATGTGCCTGAGGATACTGAGAACATTGAGAGATAGAAAAGGGATGAGGACAGGGGAATTTGAGAGGAGTTGGCCCATAGAGGCACAGATGTGATTCTATTCCATAGCACCCAGGGCAAGCCTTCTGCTCACTTCATAGAAATCCAGGAGTGGGTTGATCAGGAGATCTCTGCTTGTCGAGTGCCACCAGTCTACTCAATGAACTCACAGGTTTTAAGAAGCAGGAAATAGAAATGACAAAATGGAAGGGTAGGTCCCTTTCAGACTTCAAATGATACAATTACTTACCAGGATCCAGGAAACTCAGCTGAGAATGCCAGGGCTGGTGAGGACTTTAGAGTTAATTTAGTCCAGAAGTTCCATTTTGTAGGGGAATATACTCAGGGTCAGAGAGGAGAAGTGATTTCCCCAAGGTCACACACAATGAGTTGATGGCAGAATTGCTACTGGTATGTAGGGGAAGGAAACTCAGGTTTTCCTGACTCCAGCAGTTAGATGGCACAGTGGATAGAGCACTAGCCTTGAAATAAAGAAGAGTCGTCTTCATGAGTTCAAATCTGTATGACCCTGGGCAAGTCACTTAACCCTGTTTGCCTCAGTTTCCTCAACTGTAAAATGAGCTGGAGAAAGAAACGGCAAATCACTCCAGTATCTCTGCCAAGAAAACCCCCAAATGGGATCACCAAGAACTGGACATGACTGAACAACAAAATAACAGCTTCCTGACTCCAGACCCAATGCTCTGATGACTGTGTCACCTATCTTCCTCTGCCCTAGGCATTCTGATTCCCAGGCCCTGCGCTTTCCACTCTGTGCCCTGTTCAATGTGGGTTCCATTATGTCCCCTTTTCTGATGGCAGCTGTAAGCACCAGGACATGGTCAAAGGGTAAGTGCCTTGAGTACCACCTTCTGCCCTCCATGACTCAAGGGTAAATATGTGGAGGGGATGAGTTGCTTAACCCACTGGGAAGAATTAATCTGAACTGTAGGTTTTTAAAGCCAATGCTGGTTGACTGGACATGTTGTACAGTGGGAGTGTCAAACTCCAATAGAACAGGATGCCAAACCCATATGTAAATATCCCTGTGCCTGTGTATGAACTTAGAAAACCACTTATTAACATTGCTCTATTTCTATACTTTATTTCGTTAAATATTTCCCAATTACATCTTATTCTGGTTCTGGAGCACTTGGGGGTATAGAAGGCTATGTGTGGCTTGCTGGCTGGCTGCACGTTTTATACCCCTGCTGGGGAGGATATTTCTGCTCAGGTTTTCATTGGACCAGACCCCGTTCCAATTCTGAGATTCAGTGTTCTAGCCAACAGACCCCAAATCTTCCCAACACAGAAGAAGTCGTTAAAAAGAAAATCCAACTCCCTGTGATTTCATTATTTCCCATGATATCTTTAAAAATGTCTTATTGATACTCTTCCCTCATTTTTATATATTTCGGTCACTTTTCATCCACTCTCCCCTCCCTTTACCATGATACCCTTTTTAATAAGAAATAATGATAGTCGAGTAAAGGGCAGCTAGGTGGTGCAGTGGATAGAGTGCTGGGCCTGAAGTCATAAAGACTCATCTTCCTGAGTTCAAATCCTGCCTCAGACATTTACTAGGGGTAAGCAATAGAACAATAATAATAGTTAAGCAAAATAAATTAACGCATTGACTCTGTAAAGGTGTCCCTTATTTTGCTCGCATAGTCCACCGCATTGCTACCAAGAAGTCTGTCTGTGTGGGGTGTGCTCTCCTATCAATCCTATGAAGTCATGATTGGGAACTGCCTCGGTTGAAATTCCTAAACCTTTATAGTGTTATTTTCCTTTACATCATTATGGATGTTAGACATATTGTTTTCCTGGTTCTGTTTATGTCACTCTGTATCATTTCATAAAATGTTCAGGAGCACCTTTTTCCCTAGAAAGGAACCCCTGCCGGGGTAGAGGGCTAACTGTCCCCTGACATTCATCTGAGAGCCAGGAACTAGGTATGAAACTCTTTTTCCAAATTGCAGACAGTTTAAACAGGTGTGTTTGTGACATCTCATTTGCTCTCACTGAGTCCTTCAGCAGATTTCAGTTGGATGGGAGGAATTTTCCATTCCTTCTGTTCCCTAAGGCCCCATTCCTTTTCTGCTATGAATTAACTGGCCCCTTGCCAGTGAGAAGCTGAGTGTCCAGAAGTGGAGAGGAGTGTGAATACGAGTCTGCTTAGAGATAGTTTAACTTCATAAATTACCCCCAGTACAGTGATTTGGTTTCCTCTGTGGGCCTGGAAAAGTGTGTTTTGGGAGGCCTGGGGAGAAGAGACAGCTCCATTTGGAGGCCGGAGAGAAAATGCCTAAAGTCTGGCTTGATAGGAGAAATCTCACAGGGAGACATAGCTGGCATTCCTGGCTCAGAGAGAGGGACAGGCCCTGCTTTGCCTTGAATTGAATTGAAAAGAGACTTGCTGGGCACTTCTAGGCTGTCCCTACAGAGTGGTATACAATGGCCAAATTAAATTTGGGAGTTCAGTTGGGAGTGTGTGTGTGTGCTGTCAATGAGAGTTATCTATATACAAACCCCTTGGCTTGTCTGCTTTCTCTACCATGCTCCCCTCTTAATTCATTTTCAGTCTTTAATGTACTGTTGTTTAGCTCCTCTCCCATTAGGCCCTGTAATGTGCTCCGATTGCCTTCAGCCTGACTGCACTTAATAGCCAGCGTAAATAGAACTTAGTGTAGCATGCACTAACATCTCTATCCATTGTCCGGAGATTAAATACATGCCACAAATGGTTTATGCATCATCAGCCCCGAGCCCCGCTTTCATAGCTCCTAACCAAAGGAGGATATTAAATTAATTTGCAGGTTGCTTTAGCAAAACCTAACAAAAAAAAAACACAGCAGAAAAACCTGAGGGTCATTATGCATATGATATCCATCCATCAAAAAGGGATGGAATGGAACCAGTGGGCCCCGTAGTCCAGGGGCGCAGATGGTCTGCCTGTCCTGCATGCCTTCAGGCATGTGTCTGCTTGGAGTTGAAGCTTCCTAGGGTCAAGAGAAGACTGTTCACTGCCTTGGCTTTGATCAGATAAACACCCATATTGTACTGTGAGCTTCAAGATATGATCATGGCTCCCTACCTTCACTATTATTGTTCTAGAATCTATCTGGAAAATTAAACAAGGGACAGACAATCATAGAAATGTGACTCCAGAGGACATCTAATTGTCACTGGGATTCAGAGAGACAGGATCTCTCACATGATTTGGATAGGACTGACAATAATGTCAGTGTGGGCCTGGTTACATCATAAGACCCCCTCATTTTATAGATGAAGAAACTGAGGCACAGAAAGGTCAGTTGAGTTGTCTAAGGTCACACAGACAGCATGTGTCAAAAGTGAGATTTGAGCCCAGGTCCTCTACTCAAGGGTTACTGCTCTTTCTGTCATTCCACACTAGCATAAATCAAGGCATGGAGAAAGAGACTGACTCCAGAGGCAAAAGGTTGGATGCATCTTTTCTTTTTCAGTGTTCACCATCCTTAGATTTGAATTTTTGTCTTCACTTCAGGCAAAAAATTTGGAATCCATGATCCTAAACAAGAAGGCAAAGAAGGTGATAGGGAAGAGACGAGACAGTCTTCCTCTGACCCATCCTGGATGCCTCTGTGAGGCTCTGAGAGGCAAAAGATTTTTAATGGGTGAACCTCATGTTTTTTGTTTGACTTTTGGTTGAAAGGCAAAGGGAAGGAGAGCCCATACAAGGAAAATGGAGACACAAAATGGTGGAGAGAGAGAACTCTTCTGTCCTATTTCCTTCTTTTTTTCCATTTCCCTCTCTTCTGCTGACTATGTATGACTCCTGACTCACTGGTGGTAGGGGAACAAGAAGAAAGGGAGAAACAAGATAGAGAGTTTGCCATCTTGTTCCTCCCTCCTCCCCCCTCCCTCTGAGAAGACAACTGATGAGATATTCCAGGGTAATGGAGCAAAGCAGGAAGCTTTTGGCTCTGTCCTTGCCCACCCAGTCTTTCCCCCTTTATATGTAGGGGGGCCATCCACAATCCTGGCTGAGACCAGAAGTGAATTCTTGTCCAAGAACTTTGCTTTGAGAACCTGGTGATGGGGAGGAGAAAAGAGGAGGCCTTGGTCCTCAGCCTTTAACCCATGTGGAATCCTATCTAGGATGGCTCTTTTCTCTTAGCTGCTTTAAATCAAAGCTAAGGCAGCAAACAGAGAAATACAAAATTGGGCAGAAAACTGTGGTTAAGGGCAAAATCCAGGGCAGTGGATGACATTACCCAGTGCTTTGGTACAGAGGAAGGAAAGGCAGAATAGACTAATGGATAGCACAATGGATTTGGAATTAGGAAGACCTAGATTCAAATCCCACCTTTGACACTAGCTGTGTGACCCGGGGTCAAGCATTCATTCATGTGGTGCTGGGAATTCAAGTAATGAAACTCCTCACTCTCTAATGCAGGAGGCAAGTACATATAGAAAAGAAAATGAAGAGAATCAATACAAATAAATACAAGGTGGATAGGGCTAGCAGCGATGGGGGGAATCACTTAACGTTTCAAAAGGTCGGCTTTCTCATTTATAACTGACCAGGGTTGGACTGGATGGCCTCTCAATTCTCTTCCCACTCTAAGTGGATCATCCTATAATCCTAGGAAAGGCTGACACCAAAGATGGAGCCTTGAGCTCCGTGATGAAGTGAGTTGCCCAAAATCACACAGCTAAGGAATCGGGACTCATGCTCTGGCTTTCTCAGAAAATCTCAGAATTCTCAAAAATCAGCATAAGGGTTGGAACTCAGATCTCTGCTTTCTCAGTCTAAGTCTGGTGTTGCCCCTCTCCCATTAGCCTTGATCAGTTCCAGGTTCTAGGCAGTTCCTGGGGCATTTGAAGGACCACCAGATCATTAAACCTCAGAGCTGAAAGGATGCTAGTTGACCTTGGACCCAAGTTTACTTTCTCTACCGCTTCTCTCTGTCGTTTCTGTTGCTACTTTTGGGGGCGAAGCAGAACGAGTCCTTCCAATGTTTGAGGAGGATCATCCTACCCCCCAAGCCTTCTCCCTTCTAACCTAAAGATTTCCATTTCTTCAACTGATCCTTGTGTGAAAGAAGGAAACAATGCCTACTATGTGCCAGGCACATTGTAAATACTCTCTCATTTAATCCTCATAACAACCCTGGAAGGCAGGTGCTGTAATTATCTCCATTTCGAAGTTGAAGAAACTGAGGCAAGCAGAGGTTAAGTGACTTGCCCATGGCCACACAGTGTGTGTGTGTGTGTGTGTGTGTGTGTGTGTGTGTGTGTGTGTGTGTGTCTGAGGCTAGATTTGAACTCAGGTCTTCTTGACTCCAAGTCCAGAGTTCTAACCATTGCTCCACCTACTTCCCTCTAGAATGTTCTCCAGTACCTTGCTCCCCTCTGGAGATGCTCCAGTTTGTTAATGTCCTTTCCAAAATACGATGCCCCAAACAGAATCTAGTACTGCAAATCTGATTTGACTTATTCAGAAAACAGCAAACTAATCACTTCCTGTGTTCTGGATTGTTGTTGTTTGGTCATTTTTCAGTCACGTATGACTCTTCATGACTCCATTTGGGGTTTTCTTGGCAAAGATACTAGAGTGGTTAGACATTTCCTTCTCCATTTTACAGATGAGAAAACTGAGGCAAACAGGGTTAAGTGACTTCTCCAGGGTCACACAGATACTAAGTGTCTGAGGTCACATTTGAACTCAGGAAGATCTTTCTGACCCCAGTCCCAGCACTTTAGTCACGGCTCCCCTCTAGCTTCCCAGTTTTAGATACTATGTTTCTTTTAATGTAATGTAAGGTCCAGCTAGGTTTTGGGAGGGGGTTTGGACTGCTCTCACACTGTTAACTTACATTGGGCTTGCAGTCCACTACAACTTCCAGATCTTTGTCATAGAGTCCTCTGCCTTTCTCCTCCTCTGCTTGGATTAAAGATCCTAATAGCATCACGGCACTTGATGTTTAACACGCATCAATGTAGCATTACCTTTTGTAGAAATCTTTTTTGGATCCTTATTCTGCTCTTCAACATGTTAACGTCCCTCCCAGCTTCTTGCCATCTTCAGGTCATGCTAAAACATGCTAAAAATGATCACAGACTTGGAGTTGGAAGAGACCATGGAAGTCATTTAGTCTTTGTCTATACCCCTCACTTTATAAATGAGGAAGCTGAGGCCCAGGGAATTTAAATAGCTTCATAGGATCAGAGATTTAGATGTGGAAAGTATCTTAGAGGCCACCAAATAAAACCCTCTTCTTTTTAAGATGAGGAAACCAAGGCACAGAATGGTTAAGTGACTTGATGGATTAATAAGTGTCTGAACCAGGATTTGAATCCATGCCCTTTCACTCTAAATCCATTACTTTCCAAAACACCTCACTGCCATCTCAAGTCCTTGATAAAAATGTTGAATAACCTAGGGCTAAGGAGAGATTCCTGAGAAACTCCACAAGAAACCCTCATTCCAGGTTGGACCCACTGGGCCATTAATGGCTGCTCTATAGGTTTGGAAATTCAACCAGCTCTGAACCCACCTGCCTGGCTCTGGGCTGGGAGTGAACATAGGACAGGCCTTGCCAGGCTCTGTGGCTCCAAGGTCTAGATGCTGTGTTTTAGCCCTATAGCCACAGACCACCCACAACACAGAATGGACCCAATTTCTGGGCTTAGTTTGAATTTCTCTATGGAATCTTTGATCTATGGTAAAGTGAAGCATTTGGAGTTGCCTTGCAAAGGATGGACTGGGAGTGGAGGGAAGGAATCACTGGATGGCTGGACTTGGATGGAGGGTTGAACCTGGGAATGACACAGAAATGGAGAATTCATTAGCATTTGTATTTTGGGGGCAGCTCAGTCAGCTTATTTGACTTGCCTAATCATCTCCCTTGACTATTCTTTGATTTCTAGTCTTGGAATCTCTCTCCTGGATATTGACACACACATGTGCACACACATGTGTGTTTCATATACTTGTACACACATACAGGTGCATTTATATATTTTATGTACATATGTGTGCTTGCATGTAGATATAAATGTAGCATGGTGGAAAGAGAACTAAACTTTGAAATCCTGAGAGGCACACTGGACTATTGATTTAGAGATTGAAAGGACCTTAAAGTTCATCTGCTGCTGCCATCTTATTTTCAGATGAGGAAACTGAGGCACAGAAATGTGAAGTGATTAACCTAGGGTCATGTAAGTATTAAGGAATAGAGCTAGGATTTAAACCCAGGGCTTTCAGCTTAATTTCCTGTGTTCTTTCCACTATATTTGAATGATTTGCCCATAATCACACAGCTAGGAAGTGACAACGCCATGATTCCCTAAGTCTTGAGTTTATTTTATTATTTGTATAATAAAGGAATTGGTCTAATTGATTTGCCCACACCAAGACTACATGAAACCAGCCAAGCAATCAATTAACCAGCATGCATATTATGTGCCAGGCACTATGCTAAATTCTGGGGCTAGGAAGAAAACACAAAAGCAATCCCTGCCCTCCAGGAGCTTCCCTTCTAAGGGGGAGACAGCACATACCCATTTAAACACTCAGTAATTCAGAGTTTATGGATGCAAAGGGGGAATCGAGGTGGGACCATCAGGGAAGCTGGAGAATGGTACTGCAGTCATCTGGAATCCAGAAAGGAAACTGCCCTGAGTGTTCTTAAGCAATACTGAAAATTCCCTTCTTTAGGAAGGGCCTTTAGAAGGCTACAGCCCATCAGCCTCTCTGTGCTATGTCTGGTGGTTGTGCAGTTTGATTTGGATTGCTGGTGGTTCCCTTACTGGATGTCTAACCCCAACAGGGACCTGTCTGGTGGCAAGCTCAACATCCAGGCTCCATCTTGTTGCATGCCTGAGCTGCCCCTGCCCCTCAGGGCACGTCCCCATCCCTCATGTCCAAGTCTTGCTGTTCCAGGGGTTACTCTAGGAAACGAGAGGAATAGGAAAGGCATTAGCTTGATTGAGATGGGCCAGGAGGTTGATAGTTCAATATCCTGCAAGACTTGGAGATTTTTGTGAATTTTCTGCTGATTTTGCTTCTGGAGACTTGCTGCTCGATTGCTGGGCCTGTACCAGTGAAGTCTCTAATGCAAATGGATGTGACTGGATAAACAGAGTTGTAAGATATATAGGGAAGCCTGAGTTTTTCACTTCATCTACAGTGTTAGACTGAATTTTTTACTTCCTCTACAACAGGGAAAAATGCTTACTTCAGAGTTGGAGGACCTGTGTTCAAATTCTGGCTCTACCATTTATTATCTGTATGACTTTGGACAAGTCAGTCCATCTCATCTCCCTGGGTCTCAGTTTCCCCATGTATAAAATGAGGAGGAGTTGGACTAGTCCCTCTAAAGCCTCTTCCAGCTCTATACTGTGCTTCTATGACCTTATATGAATGACTTCTATTCTTTGTAGAGCCGCCAACCTCCTGGAGGGCATGCTTTCTCTGAGTAGTAATCCTTCAATCTGCTGTTTTCAGTCCCTTACCTGACTCCTGCTACCCATTGGGTCCCAACACTATGGTGGTTCTCTCTCTCTGGGTCTACATTTCCTCCTTAACATGTCTCCCCCACCCCATTTACCTTGACTGGCTCCCCACTCCTGCCCCATCCTTGAGGGCTCAGGGACCATTGGCTGTTCTGCGTGGGTACCATATCTTTTGGGCAGAGTAAGATCAGGCCTCCTCTCTCACGCTCCACTATCCTCTCTGCTCCCTTTCCCACCTCACTCAACTGAACGCTCTCTGGGTTTAGAGCTAGGGCTCTGAGTATGAGCTCTGCAGAACCTACCAGGTCTAAGGCGAGATACTGGACGGTGTGTAAAGCATTCTGGAAAACTGACAGAGACAACAAGCCAACTTCCCATCTCCCCTCCAGCGGAGTGATCAGGAACCCATTAACCGTCTTTAGAGGAGGAGTAGGCTTTCCATCAAAGAGCGGGCAGGGCCCCCAGGAAGTAAGTGGCTCGGAGATTCCCCGCCGTCTGCTGGAATCAATCCCTGGCTGGCGGGAGGGGAGGGGGTGTGAGCTGCCCCGGAACAATGGGCGATCACTCTTCATTATAGTGGGCAGAGTGAGTGCTCTTCGCCAGTCCTTTCCCCACATTATCAGATCAATACAGCCTTAATTGCTGACGAAAGGGAGGATGGTACACAATTACAGCACAATGGTTTAACCGCTCGGATGCTTAAACTTAATTTCAGGCAGTTAATTTTTCACTGATGCCTTGACTCCATGGGCGTGGGCTCCATGTGGGTGCTGAACAGGTGGTATGTGTTCGTGGCCTCTGCTAAAGGTGGTTTATTAATAGCTTTTAACAAGATCATTTGGGCTAATTGAATATGGGAAAATGTTAATATCATATATGAGTTTCACTTTTTCTAAATTAAAAAAAGATGTTAAAAGCATTTATTGAGCAGTTTCTGGGGAAGAGGATGAGAAAGGTCTCCCCTTTTGGCCATTGTATGTGCTATTTTCTTGCTTCTCCCCCTCTACTTGTGGGGTCTCTGTGCTTGATTAGCATGATCTAAAGGCCCCATAGTGACCCTGCTATAAAGTGATCACAGGGAGCTGTCAGGCAGACTCCCCTCCATCTTCTGTGCTGCTCAGGTGTATTACAGGGACCACAGCGAATGGAGGAGGGGGGGAATTACAAAACCAGAGGATATTATACCTGACAGGTATCATCTTCTCCCACAATTTTTTTTTAATAGAGGGAAACTGAGGACAAGAGAGGGGAATTAATAATGCTGGCTCTAGAGTTGGTCAAGTTCACTTCCAAGAATGCTGCATTTTGGATCAGATTATTTACATTTATTATTTTATAATAAATGTATGTATTTATTAATAATATTTATATTATTATTCTATTTGGACTGATGTATTGGGTATGTTCTGAATGACTATTTCTTAGCATCAGTTTTGCCCTCAAAGGACAGAGATTCATTCTGTTTGGGAGATTAAAAAGAATAACATAAGGAGGAAGAATGAATGAAAGAGTGATAGAAGTCAAAGGACTTAGTCTGGAATCCCACCTCCTCCATTTACTACTTTGAACAAATCACTTCACCTCTCTTGGTCTCAGTTTTTTGATGGAGAGTTTAGACTAGCTATTCTCTTAGAGTCCTTTGGAGTCCAAGGTTGGAATTAGGAAGACTTGCCTTTAAATCCTGCCTTTGGCATTTACTAGCTGTGTGACCCTACTTAACTCTCAGCCTCACTTTCCTCTTCTGTAAAATGGGAATAGTAAGAATGTCTCTCTTTCAGGGTTATTATTATCAGGATGAGATAAGATAATGTGTGGAAAGCACTTTGCAAATCTTAAAGCCCTCTATCCATGACAGTGATGCTCATGATGATTCTATGAATGTATTCTAGGCTTTCAAAGAGGAGCTTTATCTGGAGGATTAAGTTTTGGTGTGTCTTTAAAAATATGCCATATTTATTGTAAAGTCATACCTTGTACAAACCCAACTCTACTTCCCCACTCTGCATGTATTTATACGAATGTGTTTCTCAGTAAAGAATCTGAAATATATTCAACCTGAGGTGTTAATGACTGATAACAGTTTGAAGTGTGACCATCTGTGACAGATTAGAGAATAGGACCTTGGCTCCCTCTCTGAAGGAGCCTGAATTCTCTCTTTGTTAACACCACCCAAGAGTAAAACTGTGAGAGATTTCTCCATCAAATATAGTCCACATTGAATCATAGATTCTTAGAATTATCAGCAAGGGACCAGAGAGGTCATCTAGTTTAATTCTTCTTCTAACCCTCTCTAAACTCTTAAAAGATGACCATCTGGTCTCTGTTTAAACATTTACAATGACAGGGAGCTGAAAACACCCTAAGGTAGCCTAATCCATTTTTTGGGAGCTCTAATTATTCTTCTAATTATATCCTTCTTTATGTAGCACTTCTCTGGGGATATGCTCCCCTCCAACCTCCCCCTCATAGGTTAAGTCCTACAGGGGGACAACTCTTCCAAGTTCAAGGTATTCTGGGGGTCCATATTCCTAAAATTATAGCTCATGAGCCCCCATTGGTATGTTCACTTTCAATAATCATATAGTTTATTAGCTCAAAGAGAAAGCATTTACTGAAATGGCATACTGAGAAAAATAGCCTCAAAATATTTATTCCTGGGGTACATTTTTCTACAGATAACAAACAGCATAAGTGGAAGGGTGGGTACAAATATAGAGTTCACGAATAGAGAAGCACATGCATAGGAAGTGCCCATGGCCATGGTAATCCACATCTCAGAACTACAGAACTTTGGTATCTTTTCTCTTTTTGTGGTATTTTTAAGCCGCTTCCCCTGAGCACAGTGTCTCTGCTGGGTAGGTCATTTCTTTTCTCTATAGAGAAATATTATTATGTCATATCATAATATATTATATGGGATTATATGTTCCATTCCATAGCTGTATTCTCTGGATCTGATGGCTACTGAGCCATTCATCTCTGACTGGGCAAGCTGCTCTGCTTCAAGATGTAATGACAGATTAGGGAAGAGGACCAGGGGCCCTCCTCTAGACCCAGGAGGAAGTCTCTCTTTTGACACCACCCAAAAGCAAATCAAATATAGTTGCTCTTTATTTATGGGGTTGCCTTTAGCTCACCCCCATTTCCCTCACCCCCAAAGGTCTTGAGAAGAAGTACAAGAGAAAAGGGTGAGTGATTCCATCTAGAGAGTGAAATTTTTCCATAGCTAACTCTCTTTTCCATGGCCAGGGATTGTAGGCGTGGTTCTAACACCAACACTCTCTTAGTTTAGGTTCAATGTTAGGATGAAATGAAACACTTGGAAATTATTGAACATTTAACAGGGGAGGTTTAATATGCACAGATACAGCAAGAATGTGCAAGTATACGTTGACACTGGACTTCTCTAGATGTGCCCCCCTCATCTTTATCTGGACATGCATCTGGCCAGTATGTCATCAGGGTTTAGTAACTCACCTGGTTTAGGTACCCACCAAGTCTAAGAGGTAAAGACTACAAGTGGCTAGGACTTTTATGCCCCGAGATGACCAGAAATCTACTTTTGGGAAGCTGAAGCCAATCAAGCCTCAGAGACTTCCTTCAGGTAAAGCTTCCCCATGTTGTGGGTGAGAGAAAAGAATATGTGTCGAAGAAATGCTGGCTCTATCACATATTATCCCTTGGTAGCAAGGTCCTAAGTGTCTTCTAGAGGCCCTTCCTCCATTTAAGTGCTTATAGAGCTTTTACTGAACAGTCCTTCTGACATGAGGTTGTGACACTTAAAAAGGTTTGAGAGACATAGTTTTGGGGTAATTTAATTATTTTATTAATAAGGGCAGCTGGTTATTAATAAAAGGATGGTTATTAGGCCATTTGTTTAGACCAAAGATAATTCTGGCGGTGGGGCTTATGGTTTATATACCCTTTTAAGCAATTAGGGGCTGATGTTACCCATTATTATGTTCCCCTTGGAGAGAAAAAAATATTTTTACTTAGCCCACCTTCAGCCTTGGGCTATTTGGACAAGAGTATTTGGTTTTACCTAAGCTGGAGTAGAACACAATGGGCTATTTTCACCCTAGATTAATTTTTTTGCAAGATTGGGTAGGGTCTGACCAAGATCAAGGAGAGTCAGTGCAATCTTATTATCAATAATGTCCTTCAGACTGAACTTTTAAAGTACCTTAGAGGAAGGGGAGCTTTGAATCTCTCCCCAAATTATTGGTTATTAATAATTATTTCTCACAAGGTAGTACTAAAGGGAAAAGGGGGAAAACAGAAAATGCACACAAAAAAGCAAAACTAAACCAATTAACCTTCCCCGCCAAACTGTGGAGAGCTAAATTCTAGAACTCCTTTATCTCCCCCAAGAAGGACCAAGGCTTAAGTCTTTTATGGGATAGTCTTTCTAACATGGGAAGAAACAAAACAAAAATGTTGAGAGAAAAAGCTGATAATCTTAGGTCTTTCTTAGGCCCACCTCTTTGGAAGGACTAGGTCTTAAGTCTTACTGGAAAGTCTTACTGTACTGGGTACACCAGGAATGATTACATTTCAGCTTCTGGAATTACTTCTGTTGTTACTGATTCCCGAGCTGGCAAGGGCTTTTTTTTTTATTAAAGTCACCAAGGGCTTGACTAATCTTTTAGCCAACAAATGGCCAGTAACCGTGGCATAAAGCTTTATTAAGGATCTCTTTCATACCATCTAAATAAACAAAGAAGTGTAAACTTATTTGCACTTTTTTTTAAAGGTGTTTTCCTTATATTTTCTTTGAAGTAAAATTTGCCTCCCTATACTTTCTCTCCCAATGGTCCCATGAGATACAGACACTTTCATATTTATCAACTTAATTTAATAAACCTTTATTGTGACTCTAGTATGTTCAAGGCAAGAGAAAAAAAATGAACTAGGACACTAGCTGAGCAAGACAAAAACATATTCACCAAAACTCCAGAGCCAAAGAGTGGAAAGGGAAGAAACCAAGATAATGAATCCAGGGTACAGGGGCAGGAACAATCCATGTCCAAGGACAGAAGAAGGAGGCATAGAATGCGTCATAGTGGATTGAGTGTCAGCCTTGGAGCCAACAAGACTTGGATTTGTCTTGCCTCTACATCATGTTTTTTTTTTTTTTTTTTTTTTTTTTTGCAGAGAGAGTGTTGTTAAATATATCCCAGCACACAAATATGTCCCTACCTCACAGAGTTATTGTGAAGAAAGTTAACCTTAAAGCTCTATAGAAATTGAAGCACTTCACTTGCCCTGAGACTTCACACAACATTTTCCTAGCACTTCTCTGTGCATACATTTATGTTCTCATTTTTATTGGAAGTTAGGTCTAGATTAGTTCACACAACTGGCAAAGTGAAGGTGGAGCTCCATCTTATTGAACCTTGGAAGACCTGGTGCCAAGAGAACCATCATTGGCAAGTAGTTCCCTTTGACCCATAGTTAGCTTGGTGTAATGAAAAGAGTGCTGGCTTTGTAGTCAGGAGACCTTGGGTTGGATCTTTTCTCTGATCTTTACTAGCTGTGTGATCTTGGGAAAGTCATGACCTCTCTGAGTCTTGGTTTACTCATCTATAAAATGTGGAAAACAAGACCCATACTACCTTTCTGCACAGGATTATTTTAATAAGAGCTTTACAGAATCTTATAAGGTTAAATAAATGTGAGATATGATTATTATGGGACTGAGCATAGCCTATTCTGGGCCCAAAGATGAGAATGGGACAAACTGCGGCATTCTTTCCTATCATTCTGAATTCTCTGTTTGTCTCTGTCTTTCTGTCTGTCTGTCTCTGTGTCTCTCTGTCTGTCTGTCTCTGTCTCTCGTTCTTAGTTCCTTTTAATTTATTCTTTACCTATGCAAGGGCCTTAGGGATCAATACTTTTCAGCATGTAAATGACATGGGGCCATATTAATGACCAATCCCAGGAAGGGAATGGTGCTTATAGCTCTGAGGTAGGAAAAGAACAGAGCTAATTGTAACAGAAAATGGGAGATGGGGAGAGAGATAAAAGTACCCCAAGAAGGTTCTAGTGCCCTGACATAGCAAATAAATGAAGCCTAGCCTGTATCCCCTGCCTGGTGATAGTCACCCAGACAAGTCACTTCTCTTCTTTGGATTCAGCTTCCACGTCTGCAAAATGGAAGTGGGTAGTCCTGCACCTGTGGAGTGTGGGATGTAGTGGAGAGTTGTACCATAGGATCTCTACGTTTCTTCCCAGGTCTAGATTTTATGAACCTTAGCAAAAATCTCATATCTCTTTGCCTTCATAGGAAGCATTTTTTTCTTTTCTGAGCTTTCATAGTGATGCCCTTTCCTTTTCAGTGCCTGGTGACTAGAGGGCCATATTCAATATAAAAAAAAATATTCATGGCGCTGTTCTTGGTGCTAGATCTTCTAAGGTTCAATAAGATGGAGGTCCACCTTCACTTTTCTAGTTGTGTGAAGTAATGTAGATCCAAGTTCAATACAAATGAGAACATAAATGTATGCACAGAGAAGTGCTGGGAAAATGTGTGAGGTCTCAGGGAAACTAAAGACCTCCCATTTCTATAGAGCTCTAAGATTTACAAAACTTTATGACAGGTTTGTAAGGTGGGGGCAGTGGTGTGTTGGGAGATGTTTAACAACTCTGCAAAAAAACCAAATCCCAAAGCAACCCCAAACCAAAAAAATAAGCAGGCTACATTTTTGAGTTTAATCTGCATAATCAACATTTTCCCATCACTTTCTTAAGTCCAATCAATCAACAAAACAATAGATCAAGTCCTGATTTGTAGCATTTTGCCAATTTCTGAAGAATAAATGCTCAAGCAGAAAATTTAATGATTAACCCTTGTAATGTAATACCAAGCAAAGGCAACTTCCCAGGTTCAAAATACCAGCATAGGTGCTCTCTATTTTATTCAGTAATAAACCCAGAACAGAGAAGATCAAAACATGACATCATTCAAAATACAGCCTTTACTAAGTGTGATTAAATCATCTCCAAGGCCTACCCCACCCCAGGACTTTCCAATCATTCAATCAATTACAAAGTCTCTGTTCCAAATACTTCTCCACCCCTAGGCTATACCTTAATTAAGTCCACCATAAAGCCCCTCTTCTCAAATGGAGATTAGTTTCCAAACATAAGTAAAATACATTCATTTGCTCAACCATAGAACACAAAAAGGTCAAAAGTTCCCCACCCCTGGATCACAATTGAATCTACCCCAGAGTTACATCAAGTTTAAACACAGCACTTAATACCCAAATGGAGGTCTTTTCTTCATCTTGACACGAGGCAAGTTCTCAGCAATCTTAGTTCCTGGGGAGACAAGGCTTAGCAAGGCCATAAGATACATTGCCAGTCCCTTCATGAATTTATCCTCTGTCTGTAGAACAGTCCTAGAACCCCTGAACACATTAGCAAAGCCCTCTCCCAGGATTTCTGTAAACATACAACAAGAAAATCCTTCTTCAGGGCTTCTGAACCAACAGAAAGGCTCCCAGACCCCTGCAACAACAGCACTGTCCTTCACCAGTGGACAGTATTCATTCTGTCTGCAGGACAGTCTCCAGACCCCTGCAACAACAGTACTGTCCCTCACCAGTGGACAGTATTCACTCTCTGTCTGCAGGACAGTCTCAGGCCTTCTTAACCAAATGCCAGGTTCCAGGACTTCTTCAACAGGACAGTCTTTCACCAGTGGACAAATCTGGCAAAATAACATCAAAACAGACAGACAAAGTACCAGCAAAACAGCCATGTCTCCTCAGTCCTTGGCAGCTCAGGGGGCAGGTCTCAAAAGTCCAGGGCAATTCAAAGCGGCCACCAGCAATCTCTTAGTCTCTCCCTCTCCACGAGGTGCTGCTTCCAAAAAGATCTTCCACCTCTCTCTTGTCTCTCCAAATCTACGTCACCAGCTCCTCCCACTTCAGGACTTTCTTTTCACATCAACAAGCCCATCCCACAGGTGGGATTAACAAACTCTGGGTTTTAATACAATCAATTTGAAAACCAAGCCAATACAGGGGAATCTTTAATTGCCATTACTATCACAACCCTCTAGAGCCTAAAACAGCTGGTCCAGTATCTCACTGAGTAGGGAGTGCATGCATTATTATTATTACCCCATTTTATAGATGAGAATATATATAGGGGCAGCTAGGTGATGCAGTGAATAGAGCACCTGCCCTAAAGTTAGGAGGACCTGAGTTTAAATCCAGTCTCAGATACTTGACACACTAGTTGTGTGACCTTGGGCAAGTCACTTGACCCCAATTGCCTTTCCTTCCCCCTTCCAAAAAGAAAAGAAAATACTTATAGGGAGTTTATAGCTTCATAGATATAGAACTGGCATAGACCTTAGAGATCATCAAATTGAATGCCCTCATTTTACAGATGGTGAAACTGAGGCTCAGAGAGGTTGAATGACATCCCCAGAGTCATACAGCTAGTAAGAGTTTGGATCTGTCATACTATTTATGCTTTAGTTCAACTACTTTATGGTTCATATTTTAAAATTTCTTCCAGTCCTTTGAGGTGATAATTACTTTACTCAAGAAACCTAAACAGAGAACAAGATTCAAACTAAGGCACTGGTGAGAAAGGCTTGGAGGCAGCAGTGTTGCCTGTTCAGAGGCTGTAGCCTAAGCCATTTGTCAGGGCTCTTTCTTGGTCTCTGTTGAATTTTTCATGATTTACTTAAGTGATTTTAAATTGCTTTTGTAATTCCATTTCTCACAGCCCCTCATGGAAAGGACTGTGACCCACTTACATATGGAAAGAATCCCATAGCCAGCAGGCAAATTCAGGAGAGCCAGGGTGGACTTGCTGGAGCCTGAGGTTCCAGGGTTACTGGTGACACATTGGCTGGATGTGAGTATCCAAACTGGGACTGCTGGGAGGGAGGAGGACCAAGGGGAGGGAAACTGGACCTTGAGGAATGAATGAGGACAGGTGACCTTTAAATCCAGGACTGGAGAATAGCTCTCAAGGAATCCCCATCTCTTTATGCCATTTTGCTTACATGGGATAAAGACCTTTAACTAGGTCCCTAGTGAACCCCCTCCCTTCTAGCCCATCTCATCCACCCTTGCCCTCAAGTGTAGGAAGATGGTACAGGCAAGGAGCTCAAATCTAGGAAACCTGATCTCTATTGATAATTCAATAAACATTTATTAAGTACCTACTGTGTACCGGGCATTGTGCTAGGCACTAGAGATACAAAGACAAAAAGGAAACAGATCCTAACCTCAAGAAGTTTATATTCTGGTGTGTGTGTGTGTGTGTGTGTGTGTGTGTGTGTGTGTGTGTGTGTGT
>NW_027187280.1:5189434-5191653 GCF_028583685.1 Petaurus breviceps papuanus | reverse complement strand
TGTGTGTGTGTGTGTGTGTGTGTGTGTGTGTGTGTGTGTGTGTGTGTATGTGTGTGTGCTGACAGGAGGTGATATTATCAAATTAGCACTTTAGGAGAATCACTTTGGCAGCTGAATTGAGGATGGATTGGAATGGGTAGGAACTTGAGAATGTGAGGCAGAGAGACCAATTAGAGGTTATTGCATAGTCTGGGTGAGAAGTGATGAGGACCTGTTTATGGTAGTGACTATGTGAGTGGTGAGAAGGTGACATATACCAGAGATTTTGTGAAGTTAGAAATAACAGGATTTGGCAACGAACAGGGTATCTGGGGTGAAAAGCTGGCATATGTAAAGTCAACACAAATTAATGGTCAGGGAGAATGCTAACATCTGGGGGGATCAGGAAGGGTCTCCTACAGATGGCATTTGAGTTAAGCCTTGAAGGGAGCTGGGGGTTCCTAGAGTCAGTGGTGAGGAGGGAGAACATTCTGGAAGTGAGAAATAGTCTGTGCAGATTCAGGTGACAGAATGTCATGTATGGAGGAGCAACAAGAAGTCCAGTGTGGCTGGAATATGTAAGGGGCATGTGGGGGAGTGATGGCCAATCAGCTTAGACAAAGTCACTAAGGCCATATTGTGAAGGGTTCAAAATGCCAAAACAGAGGAGCTTTAATTTTATCTTAGAGGTAATTAGGAGCCATAGAAGCTTTTTGACTAGAGGAGTGATATGGATGCATTTGTGCAAGAGAAGAGATAGAAATTTCCCCTCCTTTAGCTGTTTAATCCAGAAGCACAGTGAGGAAGACAGTGTTATTTGGGTGATATGATATTTAAAAGATGTAATTCCCCAAACAAAAACTTTTACATAAACTTCCATAATAAAGACTCCCTGTACTGCCAATGCAATATTCACAGTGTCCACGATCACTATAAATATACCTGCATAATGCTTAATGGCAAAATATAACAGATTCTCCCTATATAGGACAGAAGCAAAACATTTATTCAGACATCAGAAGACCAAATCCCCAAACCAGTAAGCTGATTCTATCATAGTAACAAAGAAGTTAACGACACAACAGCACAGAGAGCCACAACATCCTTTAGCCTTCCCACAAACCAACATGAGACCAATATATTCTTTCCTCCCAACTGTCTAGTCTTGCTCTGACTCCCAGCTTCCTGTGGGCTCTGCTCCACCCTTCAGCAAGCTCCTCCCACCATAGGCTACCATGTGATTACATTGAGCCTTTTAAGGGACAGAGTTTATTTTCAAAGCAGGGAAGGTCTTCAAATTCCCTTAGGCTTATTTAAGGGGCAGGGAAGATCTTTAAATTCCCTCACCATTATACTCCCCACCCCAATGATTATATAAGTATAGCATTGTATCAGCAATGCCATATTCACAATGCCTATAGAGATTACAAATATGCTGATATAATTATCCATTAGAAAATACGTCATGTTTGCCATATGAGGAAATAAACTAGAAAATTTATTAAGATACCAAAAGACTGAGTCCCAAAACCAGAAAGTGAAAGCCATCAGAGTAGTTATGACATTGGCACAGGTAGATAAAGTAGAAAGCACCCACATTTTCAAGCCTTTAAAACAGAACAGGCTACCTCAGGCAAAGGTCCTCCTCTCCCCACTCACAGCAACCACCCAGCGTCCTGGAAGAGCGCTCCCAGCAGCTCCGGCCCCTGGCAGTCCTCAGCAGGAGTCCTTAGCAGAAAGTCCTTAGCAGTTCTAACTCAAAAAGGGCTTCGCGCTGCCACTGCCTCTGCTGCTGCCGCCGTCACCACCACCGCCAGCCACCGAAGGAACGCTAGCTTGGCTTCCGCTTCCTCTTGCTCCACCCCTTCCTGCTACGTCAGCAAGTCCAACGGGGCATGGAAGATCTTTAAATCCCATAACCCTTACATTCGGCCCCAAGATCTTTCATGTCCCTTACTTGACAAAAATACAGTAGGAATAACTGGTGTCAACAAAATTTCACAACAATATAACAAGAATAGCACACAATAAACACAGAAAACCATATTTTAGGGTGGCGCTTGAGCACAAGCTCCCCATCATTCCCCCCACCCCGAACAAATGGGGCCCCAAAATCTTGTGGTAAGGGGTGAAGATCTCTTCTTCTATGGCTACTTGCTGCTGAAATCGGATGTAGAGCTGTCCCTGTCCTAAGGGGCCGAATGTAATGGAAATGCAAACTTAAAGATCTTCCCTGCCCC
>NW_027187280.1:5183770-5184434 GCF_028583685.1 Petaurus breviceps papuanus | reverse complement strand
CTGTGTGAGCAGGCACCCTGAGGACACTGGGGTGCTTGCTGCTACAAGCATAACAGAAAAAAACATTGGCCTTTGAGCCAGAAGTCCAAGGTTTGAGTAAAGTTACAATTGCAACATCAGCTGCAAGACTGTGGGCAGGTCACTTCACTTCATAACTTTCTCAATTGTAACAACCCATACCCCAAAGATGGATCCAGGCCAGAGGGACAGCCCTGGGCTGCATGCTACTTTTGGGGGGAGGGAAGGAGATGTAATTCCTGATTGGTTGAGAGAATTTGACACTGCATGTCTGCTGTAAGTGATTTACTTCTGTTGCTCTCCGAGATACAACTGCTTTTAAGGAGGAGGAGGAGGAGGAGGAGAGACAGACAGACAAAGACAGGGAGAGAGAGAAAAATAGACAGAGAGACACAGAGCGAGGAGAGGAAACAATAGGAGGAGAGGGAGAGAAACAGAGAGCGACACACAGAGAGAGCTTTTCAATGGCGTGGTGGCCTAGAGTCCTTGGAGCTGCACTGTGTATAGGAAGCCAGCCTCATCACAGTCCTTGACCCTCAGGGCTTGCCACTCTAGAGACTGCTGAGGAACAACCTTTTCCAGGGAAGATTTTCTGTCTCTCTTGGTTTGAGCTGAGATTTTATCTCACTTCCCACTGAAGGATTCA